>NW_017670366.1:523808-556216 GCF_001879085.1 Nicotiana attenuata | reverse complement strand
AGTTGTTATATATATATATATATATATATATATATATATATATATATATATATAAGTAATTTTTGCTAAGAAAATTACATATATATATTTTTAGATTATTTTTAAATTATAAAATAAAGTATATGCTTTTGAAATTAATTAAATATTAATCCTATATAGCTAACTCAACAAAGAATTTTTTTTGTTCCTCAATATTATTCAATATATTTACCTTAAATTTTAATTTAATTTTTTAGGTTTATCAGTTCAATTTTACCAGTTATTATACTTCCTTTTTAGTTTCAGTAAAAACACATAGCCTTAAAGATTTAAAACTTTTTCTAAAAATATTATTCAAAAGCTATTCTCAAGTTTATGCGAGAAGGCACAAACATGTTTAATTAGCACTTTTATTATGATTCTTTAAAATTATAACATAAATTAAAAAACTAAATTTCATGTCTTCTCAATTTATCTCCTTTCAAAGGTTTCAATATTACTCAAGTAGTAAGGTTTTATTTGCTGAGATAAAAATAAATAAATTATGATTTACATAATTTTGTCGAAACGCGCGTGGCAAATAAAGCATTACTAAAACATAATAAAAATTTAATAGAACGAACAAATTACTATGAAAAGTTATTGAAGTTCATTGCGTGTGTATGTGCATATTAACTTTGACATTTTATTTTTAATATATATTCATTTTAAAGTTCTAAATATTTATACTTCCTATATAGTTTAAATAAACAAGATTCTATAAGTATAAATTTAATTGCTTTTAAAATCCTTATTTACTAAAATATTTAAGTTATATTTCTATTCAATATAAAATTTATTTTTATAGAATAAAAAGTCAATCAACATTTCCTAGTTTTGTGCTTTTATAATATAGATTTAGGCTTTTACGATGTATTATGATTAAATACGCTATCAAATAATTATTTTGATTGTTTCATTGAACATGGATTTATTATATTATATGATTAAAATAAAAAATTTTAAAATGCACATTTGATTGTTCCATGCTAAAACAACTTAATGTTGACGCTATTGTATTAAAAAAGTTTCATTTAATATATGAATTCATGTTGTCATACTTTCATTAATTAGAAATCAATTCAAAGCACCGAATAAAATGTTCTCCTCTATTTTCAATTAGTATAATATATATGGTAAAATATTTATGTATTTTTTTCTTACCTAGTTTAATAAGGAAAGATTTAATATGCAAAGTTTTAATTGATTTCAACGTCCTAAATATTAGGAAAGTACTTGAATTACAATTTTATCCATTATGAAAGGTATTTTAAAAGGGTAAAAAAGGCGAACGATATTTCACTAAGGGCCTTCGTGCTTTTAATAAATCCATGTTATTTGATAATTTTATAAATCCATGTTTCACTAAGTTTCGTGCTTTTATAACTAACATTGCTCCAGTGTAATAGGCAAGCCTCGTGCCACGAGCTCGAGGCAGAAAGCATGCAGGGGGTTTTGAACTTACAACCTAACATTTGGGAGATCTCCTGCTCAACCAACTCGACTAACATATCATCCATCTACTATTAGCAGGGGCGGAGCTAGCCCTTCACTCACGCGTTTGGCCGAACTCAGTAACTTTTATGTAGCCTTTAAATTTGTCTAGTGAAATTCATAAAATATGTATAAATTACTATTTTAGAACTATTAACTTAAAAGAACTAGAATTCCGAACCCATAAACTTCAAATTCTGACTCCGCCTCTGACTATTAGTAATATCAATTCAGTGTTCCTTTTGTTTATATCCATTGTTTTTATTGAAGTAATATTACTTCTTACTATAAGCTAATTAAAACCTGTTAAATTTTACATCATAAAAAACAAAATTGTAATGCACGAGCAGATCATTTCCATCCTAACAAAACTCAAAATACGTACTGCAACATCATATATAAATGATACTAGTATTATTGCTCTGCCTTTGAAAATTACTTCCACAATCATCAATATAACTTTGATTAAAATTAATTCTTGCACTAATTAATTGAAGAGAAACCGTCATTAACTGAGGTAGCTCTGTGCTAAACTCGGTTTTACATTAATTTGGTTCAACTAGAATTAATATTTTGTAAATAATGGATGCAACTGATTTCCAAGAACAAAGTTAAAATCTAAAAAGTCGGCGAATATATAATATTTACTCCATTCATATATAATATATATTTAACCAAGAATAATCAGTATAACATATGTATACCAGCTAGGAAAAATATCAGTTTTTTGCGTAAAAATTCCAACGAAAAATGAGATATTGCAATCCACAAACTCATAAGGATCTCCAAATAGATTAAATTATTTTCGGAGCATTTGCATCTATATCCGCTTTTTGGGTCACGTTTTAACTTATACCCGCTTTTCAAAAAAAAATTGCAAGCGTGCTCACTTTTCGCGTAACTTCAGGCATACGGGCCTGAAGTAGCAAAGACAATCATGCAAACTTCAGCATTCTAGTAGACGGGCCTGAAGTAGCAAAAATTGTTGAACCAAGTGTTGGCTGAAGTTTTTGTTTGTAATTGCTGAACTTAAGCATTCTAGTAGCTGAAGTTTTGTTCTCTATTTGCTGAACTTCAGCATGTTTTAGCTGAAGTTTTTCGTGTAACTTCAGGCATACGGGTCTGAAGTAGCAAAGGCGATTACGCAAACTTCAGCATTCTAGACGGCCCTGAAGTTGTAAAAATTAAGATATAGGTTAAATAATTTTAAAAATATGGATATAAATTAAATGGGGAGGACCAAATAGAACGCACCATGCAATTTTTACATTATTTCCTCCTTACGAGTAACAAAAAAACAACACGTCTTATTCTGTTGAGTCGTACTTTTCAAAGATTAGTCTTGATTATCTTACCTACATTAGACCAAGAGAGGACATCAAATTCTTGAGAAATTATTTGTGTTTCACACAGTGATTGTCACAGTTAGGTTGGTAGGATTTTCCAAAGCGTTGGACGTTTGTACATCAACATATTCCTACTTTTTGTCCTACCTTTGAGCCTCGTTTGTTATTAGAGATTATTAATTTTGGGATTAAATTTGAAATAAGTTCATCTCATATTTGATTGGAATAAAATCACGGAATACCGAAATTAATTATCCCGGAATTCTAATATTATTTTTAGCCCTATAGGAGGATGAGTAACAATCCCGGAATAATTAGGGGGCATTTGCATCTATATATACCCGTTTTTTGTGCCACATTTTAACTTGTGCCCGCTTTGCAAAAAAAATTGCAAGCGTACCCGCTTTTTCACATAACTTCAGCCCACGGGGCTGAAGTTTTTCTTTTGTACTGAAAAACTTCAGCTCTAGAGCTGAAGATTTTGTCTTTGTAACCGGAAAACTTCAGCTCTACAGCTGAAGTTTGCCAGTTATAAAATAAAAACTTAAGCTCTAAGCTTAAGTTTTCCAGTTATAAAATAAAAACTTAAGCAGTTTTCCAGCTTAAGTTTTCCAGTTATAAAATAAAAACTTAAGCTCTAGAGCTTAAGTTTTCAGTTATAAAATAAAAACTTAAGCTCTAGAGCTGAAGCTTTTCTTTTGTACTGGAAAACTTCAGCTCTAGCTGAAGTTTTTGTCTTTGTAACCGGAAAACTTCAGCTCTACAGCTGAAGTTTGCCAGTTATAAAATAAAAACTTCAGCTCTAGAGCTGAAGTTTCTATGTTGTAACTAGGAAACTTCAGCTCTAGAGCTGAAGTTTTTGTCTTTGTTTCTTGTACTGATTCTTGTACATTGATCAAAGGAATTACATGGAAATATCTAGCAATTTTTGGCGGATAGTCTTGAAATATCATGTTTAAGTAGCTACATATTATTTCCCGTTAAGATTTGTTAGAATGGTCAATGAAAATCTGACGATTACATATCGTGCAAAGCTCAATCTAGAAAATCTATCTTCTTCAGTTACCGCAAAGCATGAAACTAGCAAGTTCCAATCTCATATTTTATTTGTAAAGGCTTATCTCAAACACTAACTACGGTGAAGAGCAAGAACTGTGGTATTGAAGAAGAAGAAGAAGAAGAGGAGGAGGAGAAGGGGAGGAGAAAGGGAAGCTGAAGTTTTTTAAAAAGTGCGTACGGGTGCAAACAGAAAGACAAAGCGGCTACAGGTTAAAAGGGGGCGCCAAATAGGGCGCCCCGTGCAATTTTTACAATAATTAGAGCGTGTTGGAAAGCCACCTAGGAATTGGATTTGGGTGTAATTGGGTGTAATTACTCAGTTTGGCTTGTTTGTTTGACCAAGTAATTACTTGGTCAACATGGTTTTGGATATAATTGGAGGGGTGTAATTACACTCTCCAATTCTCAAGTGTGAGGTGAGAATTGGTGGTAATTATATTGTGTAATTACAATGTTGCCTTTTAGTTTCTTTTCTTTTTCTTTTTATTTTCTTTATAACTTATTGTTTCTATTATTTTACTTTTTAAATTTTATTTTTACTTTTTAATTTCTTTTGAATTTTAAAATATATTTTTCTTTGTACGTTATTTATCTTTTATTTCTCCACCTTTACTTCTTGTGATTCCATGTAATGCCTATATTTTATTTTTTATTATTCTATTTTTTGAAACTACACCTCCTAATTTTTGTTCATTTTTAGTTAGAATTGATAGATTAGTTTTGTTAAACATTTGAATAATGTTATTATATTATATTTATAAATATTATTATATTTTATCAAACATGAATTCCATGATGTTCTTACAAAACATATGTTTTTAGTTTTTGTAAGTATCTAAACTAAATATTATTTATTCGAAATATATATAAAAATTATTTTTATAATATTAGTTATAAATATATGATTACTAATTAATGTATATTCACGAAAAAAATATATATCTTAAATACCAAATATAATATTATTTATACTTATAAAAATTTATAGGCATATATTTATTATATTAACTTTTAAGTTTTGATGATTACTTCATTTAAAATTTAATCTAACTGTATAATTATACTTGTGCAATCAAACAGTAAACTTGTAATTACACTGTAATTATTCAATGACAAACAAACATGTCATTGTAATTACATAACTGTGTAATTACTAGACTGTGTAATTACTACCCTAGTAATTACACAGATTCCAATTACCTGATGGCTATCCGAACATACCCTTAATATTAGGATAACTTGTTTTCCAACCCAACGACCCTTAGTTGCTTTGCTTAACTTAAGAGATCATGGATTTGGCTTTCATATACAAACTGTTTTTGTCTTCCCAATATTTCAAACTTATTTGGAATTGAAGCGTAGTAACTGTTTAAAAATAACTACAGTCAGGTTGGAAGCATATGTAACAAATTGAAGCATATATATATATATATATATATATATATATATATATATATATATATATATATTTACAAAACATCTAGGGCATTTACCTGTTTAACAGAAAAAACAAAGATAGGTTAACAAACATTTGAAAAGTTTAGGTGATCCACTATTGGTCATTATATTATACACACTAATAATAAATTTTTTTTTAAAAAAAGTGATGCATGGGCCACGCAGTTGCAAAATTTTTAATGATAGAATTAATAAAACGGATAAGGAAGAAGCATGTAGTTTAACTATTGCATGCCATTATTTTGAGGTGGTATTTGTACGTCATAACCATGGTAATTAAGTAATTGATTACTCAAATTATATTCTTATAAGCCGTCTTTTCTTTCTCTAAATGTGGTTTTGAGAATGTAGTTTAGGGTTTAGACTATAGGGCTCAAATCAAGCAAGAAGTAACGAACAGATCACCTGTGGGAGAATTCCCTCTTACAAGGATGGACAAAAGAGGTAACTCGATCTTCTCGGGAATACCTTCAACCTTCTAAAATCGCTTTTCCTTTCAAATCCACCATCAAACGACTCGAGTCTGATCAAACAGTACTCAATAAGGTCAAATAAAGCTATAGAAATCAATCCCAAACAATAAAATTTTAGAGTGTCATTTTTTCTTAATGTTCTGTTTTAATGACGGCATTGTTTGCTTAATTGGATTTTGAACACTTAAGCATGTGGTTTAAGGTCTATGTACTTTCTCTAATCTCTTCTTTTTTCGTCTTTAATTTTATATGAACCTTGGGATTTTAATTCCTATAGAGCTGGATTTGCAATAATATACTAATTAGTACTAGACAAAAAGAAAAGAACAAATAAGGACCATATCATAGGAAGTAGCCACTTTTACCAACACTAGAAATGCCACTTTTCATCATTAATAGATTATCACTAAATATCTTGTTTAGCTGAGCTGACACGTGTCACAATGCTTTTCTGTTACCGCAGAACCAACGACATGATTAGCTAAACTAGGGGTGGTAAACGGGCGGATCGGATCGGATATGGATGAGTCAAAACAAGTAATACAAAAACGGATAAAATATTCGATCCGCCCATATTTAATACGGACAGAAAATGGGTTAACATGTGGATAATTGATCACGGCCAACTATGTCTTATAAAAAGGACAATGCGGTCGTTGCAAATATAATCCGGTTTACAAGTCCGGAGTGGAATCCCACAGAGAACTAAGGTTTAGCTACAACTGTTCACTATCACCAAGAAGACAAGCTTGAACAATTCCTAACTTATAGATATTAAGATTATTGTGTTTAACTACTTAACTAACAAATTAAAATAGTAAATTAACAACTAACGATACTGAGGGTTAGAGAAAAGATTAAGGACGTCTAGAGTTATGATTTCCCCTATTGTCGGAATCCTTCCCGCTATGTCTTCTATAATTTCGCCTAAGTATTCTCTACCGATCATAAGCACTCTTATTGCCGTAAATCTCTCCCGAGTAATTACGACAATTTACTAGACGCATTCTCCCGAGCTACGCTAGCTGGCTTTAATACAGCTCACTTCAGAGCGCACCCAAGGCTTCGTTATCCCTAATCCCACCTTTAAACCCTCGGTTATTGATCCCTCATATACTCTGGGAGTGGTGTTGTTCAACAACTACCTAAATATGCACTCTCTCCCGAGTTATGCATACTAAATAGGCACAACTAATTGAGAGCTCTTCAATCAACCAGAATATAAACGTAGTTGAACAAATAGAGAAAAGCTATGGCTCAATTATATAAAAACATAACAAGAATTTATCCTACAAAAGGTTCTATCAAAACTCTAGATAACAAATTAGCTATTCATAATAGTATGTAAAACTACAATACTAAAAGTCATAACCAACAATGAAAAAAATAGGAAGAGGAAGGAAAAAACTCGTAGAAGAATTCTCCGCCTTGGTCCCAATGTGTTCTTGCCTCCAAGGGTGTTGTCTAACCCTAAAGTAGTGTCTCTCCGCCTCCTTAGGTCTAATTTGTGTCCAAAATATGTCCCCCTTTTTTTCTTGGCCGGCCTCCTTTGTTTAATATAGGGTTTAGGATTTAAAATCCCATTTTTTGCACTTTAGTCCCTGAAATTTTCGCTTCCTGCCGCGGTTTGCCGCGGTCGCGGTGGAACCGCGGCCAAACATGCCCTCTGATTCTTCAATTGTCCGCGACCATCTTCTACCGCGATTCTGCCGCGATCGCGGCAAAACCGCGGTTTTTTACCCTGTTCCATTTGGAATTTGGAAAAACGTAAAACATGAAAGTTGTAGTCCTTTGAGTTAGCTTTCCAACCATATATTGTGGAGCCCAAATGGAGTTCTGAGCAAAAAGTTATGTCTATTTTACTAGACAGTGCACAATATGCCTCCTCAAGTCTTCGTTCGTACTTAATTATCAAATTTGACCCCCGAACACGATCCCGGCTTAATTCCTTGAGCTTTTACTCAGACTTCAAAGCTTTAAATCACTTAAATTCATTCCATAATATCTATATAGCTCGGAATCACACCTACAAGGCATAAAACACACAATTAGTGCAAAACACTAGCGATTAAAGCGCAAACTCAATTAAAGTGCAGTAAATTCGAGTGTAATAAGCGACTAAAATATGCAATTATAGCCTATCATCAATAATATGTATGCCAATATTATCTATGGGCTATATCTTCTTGAATATGATTACTTTTTAAAAAATTTCTAGTCTCCAAATTTAAGGAACCCTCAATTTGAATCTTTCCAAATGTAAAAACTAAACTCATTGTTTATCCATTAAGTATCCAATTTTACGTGGATAATATAAATCTTATCTATATTTACCGTATTTTCTAAAAAATTATTATCCAACTCATTTTTCTAGAGAATAATATGGAACATTTTGCCACCACTAGGCTAAACATACTGGAATTGAGAAATTAAGAATAAACAAAAAGTCATCACTTGGAAACCATCACATTAAATGCCATTTCCACCTTGTTGGAAAAAACAAACACTTGGAATAATTTTGAAAAAAATACTTTTCATCACTGATTTGCTGTGGTATTAGTAAACATACCATTTGACTTATTTTCCTTTTTTACCCTATAAAAAAAGGAGAAAAAAAGATTATGCATTACGTGAGCATTATATATCTGGGAGTTAGGTTAATGCGTGGATTTGGTTAGGAGGGTGAGCAGTTCAGTGTCTGAAAAAAGGTACGTAAACTTTGTCACGCATCAAACTTGTGTCAGTCACATGGATATTGAAACTATTATAGTAATATTATACTGTCCTACGTACTTAAAAACAATGCCAAACTTTCATAAATCTATGCCACTAATCTCTGATTATATTAACACACTCATCAGCTAAACATATTTTTAATCAATGCCTTTTATTCCCCCACATTGATGAAAATGTGTATTACTCATCCTTATAATTTATAATTGAGAAACATCGCTCATCATGTATAGTAGTGGCAAAATGAATAAAAGAAAACAATTATCTACTAATATTATCTATTAAAAAATTAGTTGGATTGTATGGGTCAAAATCAAATCGGAGAAATTCGACATGCGGAGACAATTGTCATGGGTAACCTGCGAATCCAATTGATCAAAAAGGCCGAGGTCGAGCAATGATCAATAAGGCCGAGGCTGAGCAGTGATCTATAAGGCCGAGGCCGAGCAGTGATCTATAAGGCCGAGGTCGAGCAGCGATCAATAAGGCCGAGGCCGAGCAGTGTAGATAGATGTAACAACTAGTTTTGCTTTGGAATCTTCAAAGGGAATATTCTTCTGAATATTCCCTCTAATTGTACTTTTTTTAGGGTTTTCTAGGGATATCCCTTATAAATAGGAAGAGAGGACTTCTCAAAAAGGGCAGACTCAGAAAATATATAAACACATCTCCCTAAAGAGATTAGAGGATTTGTTATCCCATATCTTCCATCAGATCCGAGAAGGGTCCGAGGATTCTTGTATTTGTCTATCATTCATCTTTATCAAATGAAAGAGGATCCGTCTCACTCAAGATTGGGTGAATCTTTTCCTTTACTTATATTTTATTTTCATTTAATGTTACTTAATGCATCTTTTTTTCATACTATTAAATCTGGCCATAATCACTGCCAACATTTATACTCAACTATATTTCTCTATTCATGTTATTCATATCAGATCTAGAGTTAATTATCCTTAACTAAGATTTACCCCTCTATCTTCTTATTTAATTAGTTTAACAAAAAGGTCCCATACTTTTTTGGTCAAACATGGATAATGAACTTTTTAAAAACGGGTTGAATATGGATAAGAATCATATTATCCATTTAGCAAATGGATAACCAATGGATAACTAATGCGTTTAACTTTTATATTTATAAAGCCTCAAATTAGGGGTTCCTCAAGTTTGGAGACTAGGAATTATCTCAAAAGTGATCTGATTCAATAAGTCATGGATAATATGGATATCCATATATCCGCCGGTTAACCCATTTTTTATCCGTATAAAATATGGGTCGGGTCAGATTATTTATCTATTTTTGCATTACCCGTTTTCGACACATCCCATATCAGAACCGACCCACCGTTTGCCACCCCTAGTCGTATATGTATGGGTCAGAATTCGATCTCACGGTAATTAACAGAGTTAATCTCGTCTTGAGCTAATCCATAATTAATAAGGGTTATGGCCACTTATTCATAACAGGATTAGACTCTTGTCCGATTTAATCTATGAGGGCACGGCCCAGTCATTCCCCCATGTGGACGGAACCTCAGCGTGGCCACGGCCATTTATTGCCAGCTCACGAAGCTCACACCGATAAATACTAAGAGTGGAAGCCCTAGAAAGGGGGCTGCTTCTTCATCACTATTCACAAAGAGAGAGAGAAGAGAAAAATATACCCATCTTAGGGGAAGAGAAAACACCATTGTAAGGCTCTGAACCTCTTCATGGAGAGGCAGACCAAACCAATATTATCAATAAAAGCTGTTAAGATTTCTTCTCCTAGCCTTGAGTACTTATTTTCATGTTCTTCGCTTGGTTCAATGGATTATTACGATTTGCTATGATTTTCCCGTAACTTATTTGTATTGTTTTGCACTCATAAAGCACATGATAACTTTTGAGCAAACAATTTGGCGCCGTCTATGGGGATTTCATAGCAAAATCGCGTAGTTCTTCCATGGACCAAAAGGAAAGAAACGCCGGAAAAGGAAGAACAACCCAGCTTAAACAAGCCAAAGCGGCATATCAGGCCGATGGAACTCGAAGATCTCGAATCGAGATCCAGTTCCTCTGTCTCGCATCTATCGAATGGTGCAAACAAGAAGAAGCAGCCCCGCATAAACAAGCCAAAGCGGCATATCAGGCCGATGGAACTCGAAGATCTCGAATCGAGATCCAGTTCCTCTGTCTCTCATCTATCGGATGGTGCAAACAAGAAGAAGAAGCCATCCCCCCTCTCTTTTGGGGAGAATCTTCGTAAGAAATCTCCTACATCCCTGATAAGGGCTCCAGCCGGAAACCAGCACGGAGGAATCTCGAATCGAGAATCGCCTCAAGACAGCCTATAAACCCTGGTTGGGAAGGCAACGGATGAGCCGCTCAAGGTCTCGAATCCAAACCGAGCTTCAGCACTCAATACCCGCAATATGGGACTCAGGCCATGAGCCTTCGTCATCAAAGATCGACAAAGTTCAACAGCAGTTGAACTGGGACTCAGGCCATGAGCCTTCGCCATCAAGATCGACAAAGTTCAACAACAGTTGAACTGGAATTCAGGCCATGCGCCTTCGCCAGTAAGTTCGACTACGGTTGAACCAAGATTCAGGCTATGCGCCTTCACCAGTAAGTTCAACTACGGTTGAACCGAGACTCAGGCTAAGCGCCTTCGTCATTAAATCAAGGCTATGCGCCTTCACCAAACAGTTCAACTACGGTTGAACCAAGACAGGCTAAACGCCTTCACCAAAAAGTTCAACTACGGTTGAACCAAGACAGGCTATGCGCCTTCACCAACAAGTTCAACTACGGTCGAACTGGGACTCAGGCTATGCGCCTTCACCAAAAAGTTCAACTACGGTTGAACCAAGACAGGCTACGTGCCTTCACCAAAAAAGTTCAACTACGGTTGAACCAAGACAGGCTATGCGCCTTCACCAAACAGTTCAACTACGGTTGAACCAAGACAGGCTATGCGCCTTCGCCAAAAAGTTCAACTACGGTTGAACCAAGACAGGCTATGCGCCTTCACCAAAAAGTTCAACTACGGTTGAACCAAGACAGGCTATGCGCCTTCACCAAACAGTTCAACTACGGTTGAACCAAGACAGGCTATGCGCCTTCGCCAAAAAAAAAGTTCAACTACGGTTGAACCAAGACAGGCTATGCGCCTTCACCAAAAAGTTCAACTACGGTTGAACCAAGACAGGCTATGCGCCTTCACCAAAAAGTTCAACTACGGTTGAACCAAGACAGGCTATGCGCCTTCACCAACAAGTTCAACTACGGTCGAACTGGGACTCAGGCTATGCGCCTTCACCAACAAGTTCAACTACGGTTGAACCGGGACTCAGGCTATGCGCCTTCACCAAAAAGTTCAACTACGGTTGAACCAAGACAGGCTATGCGCCTTCACCAAACAGTTCAACTACGGTTGAACCAAGATAGGCTATGCGCCTTCACCAAAAAGTTCAACTACGGTTGAACCGGGACTCAAGGCTATGCGCCTTCGCCAAAAAGTTCAACTGCGGTTGAACCAAGACAGGCTATGCGCCTTCACCAAAAAGTTCAACTACGGTTGAACCAAGACAGGCTATGCGCCTTCACCAAAAAGTTCAACTACGGTTGAACCGGGACTCAGGCTATGCGCCTTTGCCAGTAAGTTCAACTACTCAGGCTATGCGCCTTCACCATTAAATCTAGGCTATGCGCCTTCGCCAGTAAGTTCAACTACGGTTGAACCAAAACTCAGGCTATGCGCCTTCGCCATTAAATCTAGGCTATGCGCCTTCGCCAGTAAGTTCATCTATGGTTGAACCAAGACTAAGGCCATGCGCCTTCGCCATTAAATCTCAGGCTATGCGCCTTCGCCAAAAAGTTCAACTACGGTTGAACCAAGACAGGCTACGTGCCTTCACCAAAAAAGTTCAACTACGGTTGAACCAAGACAGGCTATGCGCCTTCACCAAACAGTTCAACCTGTCATAACGGCCGACAGTTCGACCGCGCCCGAACTGGGACTAAGGCTAAGTGCCGCTATCGCCAAGCAACGGCTCCGACTCGCTCACCCCGAGTCGAAGAAGAAGAGTCGTCACAATTAAAAACTAACATGCCTACCAGAGTCGAACTCGAAGGCAAATCACCCCTTCGAGCGCATGCAAAGAAAAATCTAAGGGGGAAAAAGAGGAGAATACAAAACAGACACAAGGAAAATAACGGAAAGGAGATCTATTTATCTACAAAGTTAATTGCGGGTCTTCCCCGCTTACACCCGGCCAAGGCCGATCAATACAAGGAAAGAGAAAATAAAAAAAACAAGAAAAAATGCATATCTCAAATTCTTATATACATCACGTTGGGCCTCGGCAAAGACCCAAGTTCGCGAGCCTGGCTGGAAGAAGCGGCTTGGTCCCGTAGGCGCTGATTCTCTTCTTCTAAGGCTGTGATCCGGTCCGCCATGACTTGGGCGTCCTGCTCAAAGACACCGATCCGCTCCTCGAGACTCGCTTCTCTAAAGGCCGCAGTAGCCCTCTCCAACGCCCGTTGGGACTCGTGCACGCGGATAGCTTCCGTTAACGCCCAGCCCTCGACGAGGCATCCCTCTCCTGAAGCTTCAATACCGCGACTTCACCCTCCAACGCAGTCACTTTCCCGCCCCATGCCGCAGCGGCCTCCGCCGCCTTAACCTGGCCCTGGCGCTCACACTCAGCTGCGGCTCTCTTTACCGCCTCGAGCTCCTCATCCTTCCGGCGGAGCTGCTCCTCGAGAGCACTCGTTCTGCCAAGTGTTTGCTGCATCTGAAGCTCCCACCTCGCCAGTTCCTCGACCAAGGCCCGGCTACTGGGATCATTCCTCAAGCGCACGCGCAACTCTCGGCACTGATCCCGGTAGCGGCGATACTTCTCCAGCGCCCGCAAAAATATCCCCGAGCGGATTTTGGCTCGGCGAATGCTCTCCACCTCCAACAAATAAGACTGCAAAGCAAAGACAACGATTAAGATAAAGAACAAGCTAAGGCAAAGAAGAAGCGAACCGACGTAATAGTACATACCCTCAAGCCCATCACGGCCACTTCATTCATCAGTCCGATATCCGTAACGCCCCTCAACGATGCATTCTCGGCCTCCGAGCATAGCGGCTCGAACTGCGGCACCAAGCTTTCCCCTTGGAGCAATAAGTTCAACTCCGAGGGAACCTCGACAAAGCGAGATCGCCCCTCTACGCGCACCACTGAATTGGTGAAGCCTTCCCGGAACATACGGATGTCGTCGGGGTCCAAGTCGGATTCGGACTCGTTCTCATCTCCTACAGCATCCCCTCCTCCTTCCGCTGCCGACGAGGTAGAACCACCCGCAATAGCCACCGTAGGAGTTGCCTCACCCACATTAGCAGCCGCTGAGGAACTACCTCCCGTCTCAGCGACTGGAACCACCAATTGAGTCGCCGAAGCGACGGTATCATCACGACCTAAGCCAACCGGGGCAACCCCCATTGTTTGTCCGCCCTCAAGGGCAGGCGCCGCCGCCGCACTCCTCTCCGCATCCGCCGGGGGGGAGTCCAAATTAATTACCACAGGAGGAGCCGGCGTGAACACGACCCTACGCCTTATCAACGGCCTCTCCTCCTCCCCATCTGATGACGATTCCGCTCTAGGGCGCACAACCCCCGATGGCCCCTCGTCCCGAAGTAGGGTCCGTGCTGGAGAAGGAACCGCTGAAGATTCAACTGATGCCGCCCTCGGTATTGAGCGCGACACCGGCGTTGTAGTAAGCCGAGCAATTGCACCAGGCCGACGAAAGGCCAACTGAGGGGCCCTAACGCGGCGTGCCCTCCCTGATCACAGGAAAACAAAGTTGATGAATAGAGTTGAAACAAAGCGGAACAGAAGAAGAAATCAATTTTTTACCTGCCACAGGCCTACGGCCATGCCTCTCCCAGAAAGACGCCCATGTGCGTATCCCCACCTATGGGGGAGTACGGCCTCGACCCACTCACGTATCCAAGGCAATAGGGCCGGCGGCGACCTGTCGGCTACAAAAAAACAACACGAGTTAACGCTCATGATCACAAATCATAAAGAGGGGAAGAAAAGGGAATTCAACCACTAAAGAACTTACGTGCATGGTTCCAAGCCTCTGGGAACCCAGTAGCATCCACCACCAGATGCCTGGTCCTGATATAAAAGAAGTGCTCGAAAGGGCGAGGGTCGACCTCGTCATCCAATCTCATGACCAGGCCCCTCGACCCACGAGGGCGCGCCTGAATCATGGTGCCACGGACTCTCTGGGGAGCGTAGAGACTAAGCACATGCTGCAGCGTGACCTCCCTACGGGCCAATTCCGCGTACTTGATGAACATTGCCAACAATTTGTAGAGGGAAGGAGTGAGCTGACCCGGGCACACCCCGTAATAACGGCAGAAATCCACCACCAGCATTGGGAGCGGGATCTTGAACCCCAACCTGAAAGGATAGGCGTAAAAAACGCAGTATCCCCTGCGGTCGGTGTGGACCCTCTCCTCGCTTCTAGCGAGAACGATGTCTGCATGGGTGGGAATGACCCCCTGTTCCCGTAATCGGGCCATCCCAATCTCCCCCATTAACGGGGCTTCATCCACCGGGTCCTCTCCACCGTCGACAGTGAAATCAATCGCCAGACCTCCGGGCCGAGGAACTACCTCGTCAACCGACGGAACTTCTCTGGTCTCTATCTGTTCTGCACCTCCCATTGCCGGAGGTGGCCCTTCAACTATCGGAAAATCTATCGGAAGAGCATCGTGGGAAGAACTGCCTGCCATTGTTGATCTACTAAAGAGAAAGGGATAGAATTTGGTGGGCAAGACAAAGGTTATCACAATCAAAGGAAAGAAAGGAGAAGATGAATTAGCAGAACGAAAAAGTTTCCTCAGAATCTCTCTCAGATGAACAATGAAGATATGAGAAATGAATGCCTCAACCCACCTTTATAGGCAACATGAATGGCTTTCGCGAAACCCAATAGCCATCATTAACTGCACGACCAACCGTAAAACGGTTCGGTTCTGCCGAAGCATGCGTCATTATGACAAGCTCCGCGAAGCGGCTTCTCAGCCATCCGCCAACGTCCCGCCGTCAGAATAATCGCAACGGCCTGCGAACGCTGAAAGAATGTGTCGTACGCCTTCAAAATTCTGGACGTGACCAAATACGTACCCGGCGCATACTCATTCCCCACGGCCGTCTCTAACATATGAAAGGCTACGGCGATCGCCATTATATGAAAGGCTACGGCATCTCCAATATATGAAAGGCTACGGCCATCCCCAATATATGAAAGGCTACGGCCGTCTCTAATATATGAAAGGCTATGGCCATCCCCTTTATATGAAAGGCTACGACCATCTCTAATGTATGAAAAGCTCTCCAATATATGAAAGGCTACGGCCATCTCCAACGTGTAAACGGCTAAGGCCACCGCCGTCAATAAGTCGACCCCCTTATTCGAGTTTTTTTCAAATCACAATCGACGAAGTCCGCTCATCGAGCTCGGCCGAAACACGACCTCAATAAGCGGAGGGACTAACTGTATGGGTCAAAATCTGATCTCACGGTAATTAACGGAGTTAATCTCGTCTTGAGCTAATCCATAATTAATAAGTGGTATGGCCACTTATTCATAACAGGATTCGACTCTTTTCCGATTCAATCTACGAGGGCACGGCCCATTCATTCCCCCAAGGGGACGGAACCTCAGTGTGGCCACGGCCATTTATTGCCAGCTCACGAAGCTCACATCTATAAATACTAAGAGTGGAAACCCTAGAAAGGGGGCTGCTTCTTCACCACTATTGAGAAGAGAGAGAGAGAGAAGAGAAAAATATACCCATCTTATGGGAAGAGAAAACACCATTGTAAGGCTCTGAACCTCTTCATGGAGAGGCAGACCAAACCAATATTATCAATAAAAGCTGTTAAGATTTCTTCTCCTAACCTTGAGTACTTATTTTCATGTTCTTCGCTTGGTCCAATGGATTATTACGATTTACTATGATTTTCCCGTAACTTATTTGTATTGTTTTGCACTCATAAAGCACATGATAACTTTTGAGCAAACAATATTATAATTGAATCAACCGGAACACTGAAGTATTCACCCAAAATCCCAACAAATTAGCCCTTAATGCCCCGCTCAAAAAGTACCACATAATTATACAAAGAAAAACACCCATAATAAAAAACCCCCAACAAAGCCCTAGCCCTCATAACCCAAATACAACCATTATTAATTATTATGCGCATAGCAATAAAAAAAACTAAAAATAGCAAGAAGAAAGGATACAACAAAAGCACGACGGCATGCTGGCATAACTTATTATCAATTGAGATAGATATGTGGAATTAATCTTAGAGAGACAATTCTTGTAATATATAAAATTATACTAACGTATAAAAATGATATTTCGTGCGAGCCGCAAAGCAATGAGGCAACAATGTATTTTTGACTTCTTTGTCCGTGTAAAAATTTTATGACTATAGGAGTTCAAGATTAGGTAGGAACATATTGTTGTCTAAAAAGAAGAAAGCTACTATACGTAGCATCTAGTGTCCAAGAAGAAGTAGGCCACTATCCTTTAAACAAAACATAATGGCGGTGAGGAGTAATCCAAAATTCCAAAACGATAAAGTCTCAAAGAATTTGATCCAAAAGCAACTTTGTAGGCTCGACGTATTTATAGTTTAAATCGGAAAAGAATTTTCAGTCTTAGGTAATTTATAATTATATTCTTAAATTATATCAATAATTAAGGTTATAAAAGTCGATCAATATTTCGGAAATATTTTAATCGTTCAACATTTAGCATAATTATTCGTGCTTTTATAATAATATAGATAGATATAAGTATAGAATTTATCAAAATGGGGCTTCTATTATGTAAAAACAAATGCTAGTGGATTACATTATTGGAACGATTAGTAAAACAGTTACAATGAATGACCTTTTATTTTTTAAACTTTGGCTTTAAAAAAAGTTTAATTTATATACACCGATAATTTTAGACTATCATGTCATCCAAAAAATAACTATAGATAATATTCCATAAAAAGTGAGTTGTAGTCTTAAAATAAGATAAGTTACTTATTACGGTATCATCTTCACTTGTAGAGTAACTTTATTGGTGAAATGACAAAAGCAGATAAGAAAAGTAACTTTATAGGTGAAGTGACAAAAGCACAGTGACTTTTCTGTTACGAAACAAAAACGTAGTAATTTTTTGTATAGTTTCATTAGTTGAATAACCTTATGAGAAATTAACCCTAATAAGGCCTATAACAAGTTATGTTAATGACAAAATAGAAAAGGAGAAAAGTTTATTTTCAGTATTACAAATTAAAATGGGTGTGAAAATAATTTTGTTTCTAAATCCAGAGAGGTAATTGTTTACCATAAAATCGAATAACAATTGAATTTATACGTGGTTTTAAGGATATGTGATAAAACTTGGTGCAAATTAAGAAGACAAATACGAATATCGCAATTGACTGTAAAAGAAATAAATGCAAACCAAACGAATCGAATAGCCTTAGCCCTCGGGTTCGATCACCCTCGAACCAAGTGAAGTTTCGGTTGATATGAGAACAGAGTAACTAGATAATGAAAACTAAAGAAAGGCAGTATATTGGTTTGTATTGCGTGAATATGGTGTCCTTTGCAAATGATCAGACCCCCTTTATATAGTAGGGGAGTCCTACTCTTGATACAATTCTAAATACAGTAAGAAATCCCATGATAAGCTAATTAACCGGCCCCTTCTTGATACGTGCCGAGATTTCCGCCATGACCCTCGCTCGATTGCGGATATTTTAGCTTTCCTTTATTTGGCTCGGTAAGCTTCCCTCGGTCTTGCTCGATCTCTATCCTGCTTGGTCTCGATCTTGGATGATCTCGATCTCGATCGGTCTCTGGGTCGCGAGCTCGACAATCTATCTTCGCATCATGGTCCAATATAAAATGAAGTCGAGCCTTGGCCCGCCATGTTCCATTCTCGATTAGTCATACAAAAAGGGGTAGCCCGATTTAACTGTATACAGTAACAACTTTTTCTTGTTCCTCCCTTTTTTCTTCCTCTTCCTCTCTTTTTCCGTTTGTTTTCATTTTTTGGCATTTATTTTCCTGTCTTTTTTCATCCCCTTTTCTATATCATCATTCGTCTTTTCTGTTGCGCCACGTGAGGGAAGAACATGCCCACCACATGACTTACATCCATTTCACTAATAAATAATACTAATGGACTAGGCAACTTATTACAATAACAACAACAAATGCAGTATAGTCCTACACTCTGTTTTAAAAGGTAGAACAGGGACTCGCTCGGGGCGAATCACTCGAAAAATGCCCCTGGGTTTATGTGTGGGGCTTAGTTCCGTGAGACTTATGTCTCGGCCGCCGGGGCTTACGCCCCGGACACGCCCAACGCCCGGAGTACTGGGCTCGCCTAATAGAACTTTATGCAATTGTGTGTAACTAACCTTGTAAATCCTCAAATTATCTTAATAAATCGTTGAGTATTCGAAATTACTTTTTTCTTAATCATAAATCATTAAGTTGAGAGTATTTTTATGTCTTAATTAAAATAAAAATTATTGCACGTTATTCACTAAGACTACTATATAGTAAAATTTAAATAAATATTTCATTTAAAAGTATTTATTTGTTAACTTTTGTTATGTCTTTATTATATAATAGTCCATAATTTCTTTTATTATTATTTTCCTAAAAATTATTTTTTTCACGTTTACGAGATACAATACTTATTAATTTAATAGCTCAGTATTAGCTAGTAACTATTTACAAATAATTAGTTATCATGGTATAGTATGGTGAAATATGTGTCACTTTATTAACTTGTTGAAACTTAAAAATAAATGATGCTAGAGAATCATATTTAAATTGTGAATTACGTTTATATAAATTCTCTTTCAGATAGAAAGCATATTAAATAAAGGAAGTATTTTAAAAAATATCAAATTATAATATCGAAATTCTTTCAAGATTCATTACTCCTTAATAGATACATGTACGATTTCGCATTGAATACATTACTTTTGATGTTTGAATTGTAACGACGTTGCAACTAATTTGCATATGATGATAATGTCATACTTTTCGTATTATTCATAGTTGAATTAGAATTTATAAATATTTTAAATAGATTATTTGTTATAATTTAAATGTAATTTTTATAATTATTTTTTATTTTATACTATTTTAAAATTCTTGAAATTAATAAAATTTAAAGATCCATGGGACTTACGCCCCATGTCTCAGGGCTTACGCCTCGCCTCGTTGGAGGTAAAACGTCTCGCCTCACGCTCCCGCCTTTTAAAACATTGGTCCTACAATTGGGACGAGACAACTTATTACCATTTGAAAATTTGAAAGGATTAGTTACCATAAAGATTAATTAAGAGAATACACTATCACAAAATGAATAATTTGAGAACCTTCTTGAACCCTTACTTAAACAATTCCTTTCTCTTCTATATGCACAACATAACTTTTAGATAAAAAATTTCAAAATATTTAGCTCCTTTATCACATATATCAAGGGCAAAATTATATGTGGCCAAGAGTGATTAATTAAACATACTTTACCGAAAAATTATGCTATATGTAATATAATATTATTTGTTATAGATTAAAGTAACACCCTTATATTACCCACTGACAAAAAATATTTAAAATATGAATATTCTTATTGAATTTTTTGGGTGTCATGTACCATGATTCTTTTTCAACTGTCCACGGTCCATACATAAAGATAAAAAAAAAAAAAAACTCATGATTCTCACATCATAAATCACTATCTTTGAGATTTTAGGTCGGCCAAGGATTACAGAAAGCCAACCACTTCATGTGGATCATTTGCTTCGACTTTTAATACGGGGAAAAAAGACTTCGACTTATTGGAAAGGGGTATTGGATTCTTGCTCCTTATAAATATAGTTTATCCCTTGTTCACCCAACGGCCTTTACAATTGAGCCTCGATCAGAGCCTACTGATCATATGATTGGTCTTCCTCGTTCGAAGGTACTTGTCAACAGACGTTCGTTTCACGGGCTTTCACCTATTTTGGGCTTTTAGATTAGGCTTGAGTTGACTTATGTTAAAATATGATGGTATAATCAGTTTTCACACTGGTCCATGAAAAATAGCCAGCGTTTATCAAGTCAATGAAAAATAGCCACTATTTTGCTGCAACAGGGACCGGTCCAGTATAATATACGGGAGTTCTGGTGCATTTGTGTACGAACTCCAGCATATTATGCTGGACCGGTATACTTTGCTAACTCCTGTAAAATTTGTGGGAGACTGGAGCACCAGTGCTCCAAACTCCAGTATATTATACTGGACAATTATACTTGCTGGAACTCCCGTAAAATTTGCGGGAGTTCCAGCATAATTATGCTTGAACTCCCGTAAAATTTGCGGGAGTTCCAGCATAGTTATCCTGGAACTCCCGTAAAATTTACGGGAGTTCAAGCATACTTATGCTGGAACTCCCGTAAAATTTGCGGGCGTATTTTTCCGGATTTTGAACAGTGTTTTCGCTCAGATTTAAAGTGGCTAAATTTCGATGACTTTTGAAACTTGGCTATTTTTCAACGACTAGTGGTAAATCTGGCTATTTTTGAATTTCTCCCTTGACTTATCCGTCTTTGTAATAATTGCATGAGGCGCCCTATTTCGGCGCCCCTTTTTAACATGTAGCCGCTTTGTCTTTCTGTTTGCACCTGTACCCACTTTTTAAAGAACTTCAGCTTCCCTTTCTCCTCCCCTTCTCCTTCTTCATTTTCTCATTGTCTGGAAACACAACTCCGTGAGGACTGAGGAATGATATGGTCATACCATTGATCAGAAAAAGGCACCAATTTTTATCCAACAAAAAGACAGCAACACGAAAATCAAATATGTTGTAATATAGATAAAACATAGAAACCGTAAAGAAAATGGAGAAACTGGTCATCAACGATTAGAGATTCAAATGTTAAAAAGAAAAGTTTTCGAAAACGAAATAACATAACAACAAAGCATTTATTTTGCAATAAAAACAGAACGCAAAATCGGATGCATTAGATGATCACAATATAGTTAATTAGATGTAACTGTATCTTCTTGGTGTCCTGAGCTGAAGTTAATTAGACAGAAACTTCAGCTCTATAGCTGAAGTTTTCAGTTACAGCACAAAAACTTCAGCTCTAGAGCTGAAGTTTTCTAGTTAAAACATAGAAACTTCAGCTCTAGAGCTGAAGTTCTTCAGTTACAACACAAAAACTTCAGCTCTAGAGCTGAAGTTTTCTAGTTACAACATAGAAACATCAGCTCTAGAGCTGAAGTTTTTCAGTTACAACACACTAGAGCTGAAGTTTTCTAGTTACAACATAGAAACTTCAGCTCTAGAGCTGAAGTTTTCCGGTTACAAAGACAAAAACTTCAGCTCTATAGCTGAAGTTTCCCAGTTACAAAGACAAAAACTTCAGCTCTAGAGCTGAAGTTTTTATTTTATTACTGGCAAACTTCAGCCTGGTTACTAAACAAAAACTTATAAAATAAAACTTCAGCTCTAGAGCTGAAGTTCGCGAGTTACAAAACAAAAACTTCAGCTCTAGAGCTGAACTTCAGGCCCGGCTACTAAAATGCTGAAGTTTTGTGTGATTGCCTTTGCTACTTCAGCCCCGTGTGCTGAAGTTATGCGAAAAAGTGGGTACGCTTGTAATTTTTTTTGCAAAGCGGGCACAGGTTAAAATGTGGCACAAAAAGCGGGTATAGATGCAAATGCCCCTCCGTCTTTCGTCTCTTGGGCCACTCAATTTGGGCTTATATGGGTCCCAACCCATATATAATAGTGGGTTTATATTAGGGGACTTTTTTATTTCTATACACTATTTAAAACTTTATTACTCTTGATGTCTATGTTTAGCTAGTTACCTGGAATAAACAAGTTTTGTTTACAAAATATATACAATCCACCATAAAAGGCTCACAAATCCATTATTTGTGCCTTCAATCAAGGGATTTAGTTACACCTTTTTCCTTCTTTTTTTTCTCTTCTTCTCTTTCCTTATTTTTCTCCAATCATCGGCAGTGCCTTCAATCATCCATGCTGATTTGGAACAAATTAAGAAGTAGCAAAATTGAAAAACTAAATATAACTATATCTTCCAGACACCTCCCACTCCAATAACTTCTCATAATCGCATCCTTTTCCACTCCATCCTTCTTTACCGATTACTACTCATTCCCTCTACCTCAAATGTGAGAGTAATTCAAATATAAAATATCCAAAGATAAAACGAATCTATTAATAGAAAAAAGAAATAATAGAAGGGGGCCATCAGGAACCAAAATTGATCCCTAGAAGCTTAAGGCTATTGTACGGTCCGCATAATGATTTGATCTTTTCAAA
Source organism: Nicotiana attenuata (assembly GCF_001879085.1). Taxonomy (NCBI): domain Eukaryota; kingdom Viridiplantae; phylum Streptophyta; class Magnoliopsida; order Solanales; family Solanaceae; genus Nicotiana; species Nicotiana attenuata. The sequence continues at coordinate 533,207 of NW_017670366.1, read as the reverse complement.
GATCGGATCACATGGATCCTATATGTGTGTAATTGAGTAAAAAAGAATAGAAAAACAATTTAGAAAAAATCAAAAATAATCAAAACAAAAAAGTAAGGAAAGAAGCTCAGAAGAGTATACATGTATGAGAAATTTAACATCACCATAATCAGAGTGGTGTATGACTTTCTGAAAATAAATGTGGGATCAGAAATAGAAGATATTCAAGAAGAATGAAACTAACATTGAACTTGGGTTTTCCAAGAATATTGTTGGTTCTGTTGGGTTTTCCAATAATTTTCACACATTATTTCTGCCCAATTATATACAACTACAATGTCATACCACTTAAATACAAATTTTATACAAAATTGATACAATATGTCTTTTGTATATTTTGTATCTGATTTATACATAGTAAAAACAAATTTTATACAACTAATTATATGTTATACAATTTATCTACAACTTATCTACAACTTTCACACATTATTTCTATACAGTTAAATACAACTACAATAACATACAACTTAAATACAAAATTCATACAATACGTCTTTTATATATTTTGTATCTGATTTATACATAGTAAAAATAAATTTCATACAACTAATTATATATTATACAACTTATCTACAATTTTCATACATTATTTCTACTCAGTTATATACAACTACAATATCATACAACTTAAATATAATTTTTATACAATGTTGTTCAACTTTCATACAATAGTTAAATAAAAAAAATATAAACAACATAATACAATTTTTCTACAATTGTTCCACAATTTTACTATAATTTCGTAAATATAATGTATATCATATCTTCTTCGAGTTTCAATCTGAAATTCAGCCAAAATCAAGTCTAATCTTCACCAAAACACCCTCAAAATTGAGATATAAACTCCAAACCATATTGCCAATTGTTTGCAACAACACCCAATCCAAACGAATAATGATTTTTCAAAACCCAAATTCGAATTCAAAGCTTCAAAGCTTTTTAATGGCTGTCAATAGTGGAATTGCTGCTCTCTTTTCCTTTGCTTTACATTACTGAAATTAGGGATTGAGAGATAGAGAGAGACGTAGAGAGAGTTTCCAATTCTTTGCAACAACACCCAATTCAAACAAATAATGTTTTTTGGGTGAATTCTCTAAGAAAACACCCAAATCAAGTGTAGGAATATCGGCTCCTTTGCCTTTTAGGGATGTTCTTTGAAGCTATTTTCTTCTTCATTGAAAATCAATCTAAGCACAGACGTTAATGGAGGTGATTTTTTGAAGAAGAGAGTAAAAATTTAGAATGCTTATGGAAGAAGAGAGGAAATAGGCGTTAGTGGAGGGATTCTGAATTTTGTGAAGAGAAAATCGTGGGTGGGTGCAAGATACGTGGGGGAGGGGTGGGTGGGATGTGGAGAGAGAAACGTGGGGGGAGTGTAAGATACGTTAGAGTGATTTTAGGACACTAATTATTATCATTAATTTTCTTAAAATGTACATAAATGGTAGTTGGGTATATAATATGTAATTATAGTAAAACTTGAGTAGGGAGAGTAATATAGTTTCATATAGTTTACAGAAATGTAAAAATTAGGGCAAAGATCACTTTTAGCTCATGGCCGAAACTATTTACATTCGATATTCCGAAAAAATAAATAAATTTTTTAATATTTATTTTGTGTGTATATATGTATATTTGTTATGAGTTCGGAGGTTTATGTGTTTGGAAGTTTACGAGTTTAGAAATTATAAAGTTTACGAGTTCGAAATTCCGCGGTTTCGAAAGTTTATGAAATTTGTGGATTCGGAAGGTTGTTGGTTTGAAAGTTTATGACTTCATGTTTATTATATCTAAATTATTTATGAATACTCCTGAGAAGTCATTTTCCTTAATTTGCGTATCAAACACCAGAAAATAAACAAGATTATTACTTATTTTCCAAGAAACATTTTTTTGGAAAACATTTTCCGTTATACCAAACACACTCTTTGTGTTTTAGGAGAATGACGTGATAAATACAATAGACAAACTAATGACTTTTTGCCAAAAGACTGTAAGTTGGGCAACTAACTTATAGCTTTGGCTGATTTTAACTTGTAAGTACTTGTTTAACCATCTTATAATTTAGCCCAAACACCCTCATATAGTTGACTATATTTTTCTCCATATATAATTTGATTGATTGATGAAAGTATCAGTCAGGGACTTACAAAAAGAATTTGAAATCTATGGAATCTATTGTACTTCAACATAAATAATTCGTTCACAAGAGAATAAAATAAAGCAACCCATTACCAATTTGTTAAGTCTATTCCAGCCTGTACACCCACAGCAGCAATGTCTTCCCCTGTTTGAAAAAACAAAACTCCCAACTAATACCCCGAAACTGTTCCCTTTTCTTCCAATCTTTTCTCAATTCATTTCCTTTTTTTTTTTGGTTGCATTCTTTGATCTGCCTATTCTCCGTCGCCATTTGAGATAAGCTGAAATCTGAGCAAAGAAAAGATTCAAAATGAGTGTAATCGACATTCTTACTCGCGTCGATTCAATTTGCAAGAAATACGACAGGTACGACATCGATAAGCAGAAAGATTCAAACATCTCCGGCGACGATGCGTTCGCTCGCCTTTACGCTGCCGTCGATACCGACATTGAAGCTGCTCTTCAGGTCAGTTCACTTTTTCACTGCTATTCAATTTTGTCAACAAAAGCAAAAATAGATCGCGTTTAGTTAGAATTGTTTGAAATTTCTGAAGCAATTTCCGGTTACAGAAAGCAGAGACAGCTTCGAAGGAGAAAAATAGAGCGTCTGCTGTGGCGATCAATGCGGAGATTCGAAGGACTAAGGCTAGATTAAAAGAGGAGGTTCCCAAATTGCAGAGATTGGCTATGAAGAAGGTGCATTTTCACTTGATTTTCTGTTGATTTTATGATCTCAGTAGTTAGCACATTGTCCAGTTTGTCATCCTTCTTAATTTGGTCAATTGTGCCCTTTGAGAATCAGATTTTAACTTGACTAACTGAGATACTTTTTTGATGTATCCAATTAGAGATTTTCTTTTTGTATTTGTTGTTTTGGGCTAAGATTTGCTTTTCAGATGTTAAGTATGTTCTGATACAATGTAAAAGAAGCAGAGCCATGCTTTTACTTGATATATTTAATTTTTAAAGTTCTTGTCACTGAACTCACTATACTTTTGTGATTTTGTGTTCAGAATCTAATTTTTGTTGAAAATTTGATGTTTTTCACATGTATATCTGTGTTCCGTGTCAAAAATACTGGGTTTGGTTGAACCCATAGCACTAAGGCTACATCTGTCACTGCAATGTAGAGCGACTATGACCCGTCAAGGATATACGGAAAAAAAACATAATTGAGCTTGGTCTTGTTTGTGTTTTACTCTACTGAGTTTTCTCTGATGCATTCGTCTGCTTCAGATTCATTGGACGCATTTGTTATTAGGGTTGGATAATGTAGTAGCTCAAGAGATGGGAGATTCATAGCAAGCATATATTGGTAGAAAGTGCCATATGAATGCCAAATTGCCCGTGGCTATGTTTAGGTGACTCGATGGTAATGGGTTCTTAGACTTTCATAGAACAGCATTCCTTTTATATATGTCCTCGTACTTATAAATTGTATTAGCCTAAGTTATTATCTTATTGTCTTGGGATAGGGGCTTTCAGTTGACTTGTTAAAGTTCATTTATTTGAGGGAATTCTGATGGTATTCAACTTGCATTTTCCTCAAGCTTGTAACCAATGTACCTGTGGACAACAAGATGAAATTACATGAAAAAGCTCATTTTTGAAGTAGAACCACAGAAGAGATTGTATAATCCAGATTTTTATCGGTTTGAATGAAGTTTTTTAAACATTCTATTCTAGCTCATGAAAGGGGGTTTACGAGTATATTTTGCTATCAGAGGAGGGTTATGAATGCCAATCTAAAAATACGATGTCATAAAATGTAATTAACCCTAAGAAGTTCGTAAGTTAATATATTAGTTTTACCTTATGTTGGGATTTTTTGGTCATTTATCATGCTTGCTTATTTTACCTTTAGCTTCTTGAAGTGTTGTTATTTCTTATTAAAGATTTGTATGTTTTATATTGAAATCCTGATGAGGTTTTAGTTTAATTCTAAATAGGTTCATTTGCAACTTTCCACGTTTAACAATATATAAAGAAAAGGTTTATATGCAACTTTTTCACAGTAGCCACGCTGGAACAATGAAGCCTTCTTCTATCCCATAGTTTTTCTTGCACTTCATAGTGATGTATTCTGCATTACCTTGGCATCTTTAGTTAGTTTCTCTCTCTGATGTATGTATGACAACATTTTCATTACTTTTCTTTTTGATAGGATGACATCATTTTCATTACTTATCAATATCAAATAAAACCCTTGTGCATGAAAGGTTAATGCTAAGGACAGCGGATGTGTGGTTTATTTGTAAGATTTAGATATAAAACCATTTATGTGTTTTTAACTGAATCATCCATTATGTGTCTCTAGATGCTTTGATAAATATTTTGTTGCTCAAAAGAGAACTATTAGTAACATAATAATTTGTAATACTGGAGATATCTGTGAGATAGATCAGGAAGAGGGACAAAAATGTTCAATAGTCCTAGAGTTTACTTAAATGATTTAGGTGTAGAAGCCAATTTGTGGACGAGTCCAACTTCCCATTATGTTGTGTACTCTTCTATGTTACATGGATCCTCCATTTGTCTCATCATACCCGTGACCGTTGGGTGTGGATGGATGTGGCTCTTTTATGTGCAGATTCTTCAAAATACACTAGAATTTAGCTCGAGCCCATTAGTAAAACAAACCTTGCATATAGGATACAATTTCCATAGCTGAGTTCATGTAAAATAGGTACTTGTGTTCATAAAAGTGGGTGCAAGTGACCATATCTTATTTGGAGTCATATCTTATTATGTTTTGTTTCCCTGTCTTATTGGAGTGACATGGTCAGTAGCACGCTGTCCATATTCTTTGTTTTCTCATCATTGGCAATCTTCTGTTTAGTTCTATTCTATGAATGTCATTGTTGGTAAAACATGGGAAAAGAGGTCTGAGTGACGGTTGAATGATTTAAAATGAGTTTGTCTTTTTAAAAGATGAGCAGATACTTTTCTGGAAAAGAAATTGTGGACAGTAACAGTCTTAGTTACATTTTTATGAGAAATACTAATTGCCCCAATAATTTGGATGTGACATACAATGAACTCAGTGTAATCTTGGCGACACACATCCTAACATATTAAACTTAAAGAGATTAGAGAAGCTTAAGAAAAATGTAAATTAATAAAAAAAGAGAAGTGCTGCAATTGAAGATCTTCACAGTGCTGGGTTGGGGGAGAGATGGTAACATTGAAATTTTATCTCTATTTCGGGAGCACCGTTCCACATGTACTTTGCACAGATTTGCAGTTTCTTTCAAAGAGTCTCAAATTAATGTCTTTGCCTTCGACGACCAAAACCGTTTTTTACCTTAGCCAGGAAGAAAGAAAGAGTGAAACCATTTGAACAGCATTTTTAGACTTCAATCTCTTGAAAGGATTTCTCTATTGTTATACTATAAGACATCGGTGCTAGGATTTCTCTGAATATTGACAAGATTGACGCGGAATACAATACAAGAAAGAACATTTATACATTCAGTAAACATGATCAAGTGCATGTTTAACCAAGTTCTTGGTAATTTAATTGGCATTTGCTGGTTATTAGTACTTTATCAGTCTATTAGGAGATCAACAATTCTAATATCTGGCAGTCTAATGACTAAGTTAAGGACGAGCTATTTTTATTTTTTTGGTTTAGTTTTTTGATAAATTAAGTCCTAGATTGGTTGACGGAATGAATAGTGGTCACCTTATATGATCTTGGGCAATCCTCCTCTCATGAGCTAGCTTTTGGGGTTGAGTTCGGCCCAAGGTTCAGTTCTTCACATGGTATCAAAGTCAGACCATTGATCCTTTTTGTTGTGTTCTCAATGTTGAGCCCCCCTGTTATCCATGCATTAGTTGTCCAGTCCTGGAACTGGGCATGTGAGGTGATGTTAAGTCCCACATTGGTTGAGGGAATAGGTTGAGGTTGCCTTATATAGTCTTGAAAGCAATCTCCTCTCATGAGCTAGCTTTTGAGTTGAACTAGGCCCAAGGTCCATTCTTTCATTGCAAGTAAATAAATTAATTGTGAAGATTAGAAGGGCATACAAGATTATACAACAGTCATAACGCACTACAAACAACCGGGGTCTACTAAGAATCAGTGTAATTTGAGCCATACTTGTCTCTGTTGTCAAGTAGTCAGCACTTCAAGGATTATGCTGTTTTACAGTTCCTTTCTGGAAGCTGTCATGTCGTTAAATTCGATTTCTTGTTTATCTTTTGTTATGTGCCTGGGTGGTGGTGATGGAAGGCGGAGTTCAGGGGGTATCCGAGGTCAGAATTGGTAGTGTTAATTGATTTAGGTTCTGGGATTTCATGAATACTTTTTTTCCTTAGATGCTTTTGCAGCTCTTCCTCGGGAACAAACTCCTAAGTGGATTTAAATTGATTTTCATCTCCTTTACTTTTTCTTCCACAACTTCTTTCATGCCCTGTCAGTTTTAATGTCAGTATTCATTAGCATAGGCCTGGTTATAGAAATCATTCACATCTTGCTAGTAAAGAGCACAAGGACCACTAGATTTTGTAATTAGTCAAAATTAAGTATATCTAAAATTAAGAGCAAAACTTGATTGGAAGGGCGTGATAGTTTGTAAATCTCAATTCTTTTATGAGCCAGTGTCGTCCAATCTCTCACTAGGAGCCTGTTTGGATTGGCTTTATAAAGGGGTCTTTTCAGCATAAATAGCTTTTAAGACAAAAAGCAATAAGTTGGGGTAGCCCAACTTATTGATTTTGGCTTGTTTTAAGCAGTTTTTAACTTATTTTAAGCACTTTTTAACTTTGCCAAACGCTGGAAAAAGCTAAAAAGAACTTAAAAGCTTATTTGACCAGCTCAAAAGCCAATTGAAACACCCTCTAGGGAAGATAGCTATTGACTTCTTGCTGTCTTTCACTCTGTAGTTGCAGCATGCTTTTCTGTTTGGAAGATATAGAATTATAGCGTTATTTAGGAGCTTTGTATGTGCAGCTGGTGCTTGTCACTGCCTCTCTTACCCTCCTTTCTCCGTTATTATGAATATCACAGATTTCTTTGGAACTGTTTTCTTTCTGCTGTTGTCCAATCAGTATTTGCCCTTTCATCACCAGAAACAACCTAATTCCATTCGGTTTGTTTTCTCAACTAATAATACTTCCTCTTGTAGGTTAAGGGGCTTTCAAGTGAAGAATTTGCTGCACGTAATGATTTGGTCCTTGCATTACCTGATAGGATAAATGCAATTCCAGATGGTGGAGCAGTTGCACCCAAACAATCAGGAGGATGGGGAGGTTCAGGTTCTCGTGCAGAAATTAAATTTGATTCAGGTGATTGTAAAGTTGCATCCCTCTCAAAGTTTTTCCATTGCAGGCAATTCGACTATCAACTTCAATATTATACAACTCCTTCATAGTAGCGATATTTTGTTTTTTCATATCTTTCTGTATTTGGATTGGATACAGATGGACGTTTTGACGATGAGTACTTTCAACAAACTGAAGAATCAAGTCAATTCCGACAAGAGTATGAAATGCGCAAAATGAAACAGGCATGTATTTCTTTTGTAATATTTAATCATGCACTTGTTCATGATTCGTTGGAAGTTTTTGCATTTTGTTACGTGTCCATGCTGGCTTGCTGGTTTCTTGAAGATGCATGATTTTGCGTCAACTTCTCACAGGACCAAGGTTTGGAGGTCATATCAGAAGGTCTGGATACTTTGAAAAACATGGCCAGTGATATGAATGAGGTCTGCCTTCTTTTGTGATCTATTTTGCCCCTTCTAAAGTAAGGATATTAATGATGCTCCAATGTATGCAGGAGTTGGATAGGCAAGTCCCTCTGATGGATGAGATTGACACTAAGGTTGGGAAATCTTACTGCAATTCTTTAGTCAATTAAATGACAAGAGTTCAGAACTTGTGCTCATTTGCTTTGATTTGTGGACAGATCGACAAGGCTTCATCTGACCTTAAGAACACAAATGTTAGGCTTAAGGATACGGTTAACCAGGTAAACTGAGCTGCCACTTTATTATGTCCTCTTTAAGTTCAGGCAGTCTGCAGGGTAGTACTCCTATCATTTGATGTACCGGATTTGACGATTTCCTTTTTTTTTTGTATGTGTGTTCCAGCTGAGATCTAGTCGAAACTTCTGCATTGACATCATTTTACTGATCATAATTCTCGGAATTGCGGCCTATTTGTATAAGTAAGTTCTCATTCTAACAAACTTTTAGAACCCAGTTTTTTAACCCACCCTGGTTACTTTGAAATATTATCTATATTTAACCTCCGTTATACTTTCGGGCCATATATATCCCCACCGTTATTAAAGTATTCCAATTTACCCTTATTTTTTAACGGTTCTCCAAGTGGCAGTGGACCCAGCTGTTAAAATGCCACAATGGATGCCACATGTGTATGTTGAAGTAACAAAAAAACCTTTTTCAAAGTCTTCTCTTTCGTTACTCGTACTCCATTACCCTGTAAATTGGCTGTTCTATCAATTATTTTTACAAGCTCAGAATCCCTCGCAGAAAGATAAGTGGGGATCTTTAGAGTACTCATTAAAATAAAATTTAATCTAGTAATCAAACCTATTCTACTTTAGCATTTCTCAATTGTTTTGAAAATTTTAATACAAGAATAATAAAAAAGAAGAAAAACATTGCTCTTTCTTATTATCTTGGGTTAATTTTTTCAGAATTTTTTCTTAAATTTCATTCAGAAATCAATACACTCACCTTACAGCTTACGTCTTGCGATTGGGTTACCTGTTTAGCAAATCGATTCCCTTTCTTGTTTATTCAATCCAAGAATTGTCTTTCTTCATCTGGATCCACCTAATGGGTCGTGTGATTTCACAGTTTGTTGTACCATTTCAGTCGTATGTGAATGTAAGTACAAAGGGATAAATTTCATTTTGTTTTGATATATGAACTAGAAATTGTAGCTTTTTTACTGTCCATTCCAAAATACACAGGGTAATGGAGGTATAAGCAACGAAGGAGAAGACTTTGAATTTTTTTTATCAAAAAATAAAAAAATTAATATACACATGTGATGTCCACTGGGGTATTTTAACAGCGGGATCCACTGCCACGTTGGAGCACCATTAACAATAGGGGTAAATTTGAATACTTTGTTAACGGTAGGGATATATATGACCCGAAAGTATAACGAAGGATAAATATAGACAATATTTTAAAGTTGAGGGACAAATCTGGCCTTTTCACCAGTAAGTTCAACTAC
>NW_017670366.1:502769-523588 GCF_001879085.1 Nicotiana attenuata | reverse complement strand
ACCCAAACTCTACGTACCTACCCCCCCCCCCCCCAAACCCCCCACCCCACCCAAAGGACTAGTTTTTTGTTTTTCAAAAACAAGGATCAGAGATTTTCCAGTCGTATTTGTGGTAGCTTTTCAATGTATTACACTATCCTTTCTACTATTATGAACTTTTATCATTGCATTATTTGGTATTTCTTTCTTGAAGCAATCTCAAATTCATCTTGTAACATATATAGGTACTGGTTAAGCATTATGTGAGCTCTTTATAGAGGAAAATGAAAAGGCACTGATTCGAATAATAGATTGGTACAAGTAGTATAATATCCAGAGTAATAGATAGTAAAAGAAGTATGATGTCTGTAAAATATGTGTTTATAAAGTCATTGAACATGGTGCATCTAAATCGATCTGCCAAGCTGATCCACTTGGTTCTGTTCACCTTAAGCACAATGCAGAGCTCAGCTCTACATCAAGAAATTGGTTTTATATACTCCCTTTGTTGGTTAAGATATGTTATTCAGCTTTATATTCAAGTAGAAGACAGTCTGGTCTTTAGAACCAAAGGTGCAAAGCTTGATGAGATTTACGATGGAATTATTTAAAGTAGATGCATGTAAATTACAACAAGCCAATAGAAATAAAAAAGTATGTTTCTCATGACCTAAGGTGTGGAATCATCTTAAATTTTGTGAACTTCAGAACGTTTTGCGTTTTGTTGCACGTTTGAAGGGCATAATAGCCCAAGAATGTGGCCTAGTGGTTAATAAAGGTCAAAATAGCACGGTATAGCCAGTTTTCAGACTGGTCATTCAAAAATAGTCAGCGTTTATCAAGTCAATGAAAAATAGCCACTATTTTGCTGCAACAGAGACCAGTCCAGCATAATATACTGGAGTTCGGTGCACCTGTGTATGAACTCCAGCATATTATGCTGGACCGGTATACTTTGCTGGCTCCAGTATAATATACTGGAGATTGGAGCACCGGTGCTCCAAACTCCAGTATATTATGCTGGACCGGTCTACTTGCTGAAACTCCAGTATATTATGCTGGAGTTCTAGTGTACTTATGCTGGAACTCCATCATATTATGCTGGAGTTCCAGCATACTTATCCTGGAACTCCAGTATAATATGCTGGAGTTCAAGTATACTTATGATGGAACTCCAGCATAATATACTGGCGTGTTTTCCGGGTTTTGAACAATGTTTTCGCTCAGATTTATCTTTACATGAAAAGTGACTAAATTTCGATTACTTTTGAAACTGGGCTATTTTTAAACAAACAGTTGTAAATCTGGCTATTTTTAAATTTCTCCCTTAATAAAGTGGATGAAAACTATGAAACATTATGATTTTTATTTCAGTAGAAACAAAAAAAAGTAGGTGGGTTCATCTTCATATCTGGGTTTTGAAGGGCAAAGTTATTAGGTACATACTTGTGTTGGTGAAATATAGCAAATGCCGGGTGCAATAGTCAAGGTACACATAAGCTAGTTTATACACCAACATGATCCGAGAAAAGTCTCTCAGCAAGGTCATAAAATCCTAACATGAGAAGTTTTGCTTGCTGTAAAGGAATGCAAGAAGATTTTAGGCATACGTTTTTTCAGGAAGTAGTAATAGAAGACCATTCTAGGAGTTCTAGAAGTCGCGGCCTTATGCGGATGGAACATTATTGCATATTCTGTCCAGCACAAATAGAACGCAGCTGATGCAATCTGAGCAGCATTTTATACAACTTTCAGTATTCTCAAATCTCACCATATGCGGCTGATTATCTGCTAATTTATTAGTAAAAGTAACAATTGCTGTCATTGATTAATAGGAGTCAATCTCCCTAGCTTACTACAATGAAGAACGGCTAGATGAGTACGGTAAAAGCTTATACGTACCCGGTGCTTACATCAAACCAACATATACATGACATGACATACGTTGGCACATGGACTTCTAGCACTTAACCATGCTTAATTAATATGTATTCACAAAATTTATAACATGTCCTCATAAAATTGGATGTGCTAGGACGTGCTTTCTTTGGCACGTATTACAGCATTATCCAAGAGTGATGAAAAATCGGTAAGAGCTTCAATCACATCACCATTTGGCTGTGAGGGAGCTAGTTAGTTCCTCCACATTGGTGCCCAAATGTGATGTCAACTAGGAAGCTGGTCCAAAAGAGTAGGATTACGCTAGGTAGTTAGAAAGAAAGCTAATTGTTAGTTTGAGTGCCTTCTATATGTGTTAATCGGGCCGGGCTGAACCGTTTTCAACCCGGTTCAGCCCGGTTCAGCCCGTTACTGTAGCTTAATGTGCGGGCTGGGACGGGTTGGTCGGGGGGCGGGTTTTGGACGAACATATTTTGGATAACGGTGCATCGTACGCGCTAAGCCCGTTAAAACGGGTTGTTAACGGGCTACAGCCCGTTATCAGCCCGATTACCGTTACAATTTTTTTAAAATTATTTGGACCGTTGCCAAAGGTCAAAATTTAATTAAAAAAATAAAAAAAAAAACACTAGCCCAGCCCGCCCGAACCTGTTAAGCCCTAACCCGAACGGGCCCACAATAACCCGAAAATTTCCAACCCGTTATCCCAGCCCACTAACCAACCCGGTCCGATAACGGACGGGCTGGTTTTTTTTTGTTCAACCCGTCCCAGCCAGCCCGATAAACACCTCTAGTGCCTTCCTAGATTACTAAAGAACTTGGTTCTTTCCCTAATTCCTTTAGCGTAAACGAAATAAACAGTAAAAAGCAAAGACATCAATTTTTACGTGGAAAATCACTCAGCTCAAAGGTGCAAAAACCATGACCTACTACGTAGTATTTTAGCTTCAACTTCATCAAAACAAATGAGCCAAAATTACTAATTACAAGATCTATAAATCAATACCCACACAATTCTCCTGCTTCAACTATTTTAGAGAATTACAAGTTGCTCTAACTTGCACACTCAAAATACTTACTTTACTCGATAGATTATGTATGACAACTTGATTACAACTCGATTTGCTAATACACATTCACAAACTGACTCAAGAAGAATACTAAGACTAAAAATCGACTTGAGTATTGAAAATGTTGTTCCACAGTTGACGTGCAAAAGGATAATCTCCTTAGTCCATCAGGAAAGTATTTAAGCTCACTAGACTTCAAAATCTTTTAGAGTCCTATACATAGTCAAGTTCTCACTTGATAGGACTCCTACAGTTTCAAGGACACCACAAATCAAGTAATTTTTATCTATCACTTATATGCGAGCATATCTTCTGGGACAACAACCCTTATCATATCAACAACTTTCTTCCAACAATCTCGGACTCGAGTAACTTGTGAAAAAGTTACCGCCTTGTAAGAATCTCCAACAACTATCTTGAGTACATGGTTCTCAGCAACCTCCAACAGCTACCTTGAGGACCTAGTTCTTAGCGCACATTCACTGGACACACTTTGTTAATCTTCAAAATCCCAACTTTCAACAAATTTTTCCTTTTTGATGATGACAAACTTTGTGCCCATAAATCAGGTATTCATGCATGATCAATTCATCAGAACAATAGCAGCACAACACTAACACACTTGACCCAATTCAGATTTAGAGCATTAACTACCCCTAACTTTATCTTCCCCCTTTTGGTATCAACAGGAAAAAAACAAGTTGTTAGACAGACAAGTATAGTTAATGCAAGATTCATGTCCATCAAGGCTACAACACAAGCATAATATAAATCAAGACCAATGAACTATGTTGATGATAAAAACTATGTGAGAAGCAAGTAAACAACATAAGGGAGTTCATTAAGTAGTGCCAAATTAAGCCCAGGGCCTTGAACTAAAATATTTAAACAAAATAAGCTTAAATATCCTGCAACTGACTCAAAACTAGAATAACAAAAAAAATAAAAAGTACCACTAGCTTAACAGAATAGACTAGAGACAAGGGGTAAAGGACTAGGATCAAGGGTTAGAAGAGGAGGGGGTCAAGGCTTTCACAAGGGTTGCAATCTGTTACGCATGAGCCTCTCTGTCTATTCTGAGCTCCTCCCTGAGTTTCTTGGTGTCCTTTCGCAGCTTATCATTGTCTTCTTTGAGCTTAACATTCTCCTCTAGGGCCAATTCCAACCTTTTAGAGAGCTCAGCTGCCCTGCTGCTACCACGTAAAATGGCAGAACAGTTGGCGCTCTAGCCTTGATCTTCTCATAACCATACCGCTTGAGTGTAACAATATCCATAATATCATTGTGATTCCCGTACTTCAGCTCAAGCAAGGCAATGTTGAGCTTGTCAAACAGCTCAGTTAGCATGAAGCCATAAGGCATGGCATGCTTAGGCTTGGAGGTGTATATATCCCTTGCCATGTGCTGAATCATCAAGCTGGGAAGGTTTATAGTTCTACTTGTATCCAGCAACTCCATAACAACCATGTCAAGCAGGGTGACCTCATGCCTACTCTCAAATCTCTGCGGAATGTAGGAGTTCACAAAGTGAAATAGTAGTTTGTGAAAAGGAGTCATGTCAGTCTTGTACACCTTCTGTGGAGCATCCAACTCAAAATTTTGGGAAAATGTTCTGGTCACTACAATGCCTATGTCCACATCATTATATATAGCAGGCCACTTCTTCTTTAGATAGTTGTCAAATCCTAGGGAAGGAATGTTCAGTAGCAGCCCAAGCTATTCAGAATCAAACTCTATATCAAATTCTCCTACAGAACTCTTTACCACCTTGCCATCAAACTGGAAATTTGTATAAAACTCAACTATAGCAGGCACACATACATAGGGAAAGGGATTCACAAACTTGTGTCTCCATCCCTGCAGATCAAGCTTTTTAACTAACTGGGCCATACCCTTCTCATCTGTATTTGCTAGTATCTTCCTATTCAACACTTTTTCATTCTTGAACTCAGTCAGCTTGTCAACCACAACAGGTAAGCCCTCTTCTTCTTCCCTTTGCTGGCCTTTTGAGAGGTGGCGGTTACCTTGATGAGTTTAACAACAGTCTTTTCCACTAGTGGTTTCTTGCTCTGCAGAGAAGGACCAAGTTTATCCTATTCATCCAACTCAAATACACCAGCAGCAGCAATTTGCTTTCTTATTTTCTTGGCACTCCTAGACTCCTTGATCATCTGTTCAGTAACAACTTTTCTGTTGCTTCTAGTGAGAGGAGTCCTCGCAGGAGGAGCCACTTCCTTTCTTGCCTGGGAAGCTGGTCGTGTAGGTTTGGCATAGGCCTTCTTGCCCTTTTCCCTACCTCAGATAGGGGCAAATCGTCCTCATCACTGTCAACATCCTCATCTCCAACAAAAGAAGTTAACAAAGGCTTATGTTCTTCAGGCCTTTCCTCTTCCCGAATTTCTTCTAAAGGGGCCATGACTGTATTCCCAATAGACATGGAGCCTTCAGATTCCTCACTGGCATTATCCTCCTCACTCTCAGGTTCAGTACCCTCACTTTCACTTTCTTTTTCGTCTTCATCACCCTCACTCTCAGAGTCACCTTCTCCCTCACTTTCTTTTTCTTCTTCTGCAGAGTCCCCCACTTGTTCACCTAGTTGTTCTTCTACCTCTCTCTCTCTTTTTCTTCACCTGATTCCCCCTCATTCTTACTCTTCTTCTCATCAGTATTATGAGCCTTTTCTGAACTTGGTGCTCCTCATGACTAGCTCCTCCTCCTCCCTCCCATGAACTTCCTCATCATCCTCATCCTCATACGTCAGTCCAACTGTAAGAAGTACTATCAGAACCCTCTTTATTCTCTATTTCTTTCTCCCCTTTCCCCTCAACCACAGGTATATTATCAATGGTGTCCACAATTTTCTCCTGAGTTATTACTTCTGTTTCTATACTAGTATCCTCTACATGTGGTTTTATCACTCATGGGTGCAATAATTTCCAACGGGGCAATCTCAATAGTAGAAACTAGAACATCAAGCCTTGATAGAGATGATTTTACCTAATTAGTCGTGCAAGATGTATATTCTATGGGTGTCTAATGGGCCGGGTTAGCCCGTTTCCGGACCCAAACGGGTTAATACCGGAACCGGCCCGGACCAGTACAAGGGGGCCGGGTTAGGCTGGGTTAAAGGGGTAGGAGGTTTGGTCCGTTCACATTTTGTCAACCGGTTAACCGGATCGGTCAAACCCGGTCAACGAAAATTACTGTTCAACCGGTTAACCGGCCCGGCCCGGCCCGGTTTAAAAGCTATATTTCATTTTTATTTTATTTATTTTTTAAGGTTTTAGAGTTTAAGGCAATGCAAAACCTTTGAGTTTACTCTTTTTTCGTTAATTTACTTGTTGTTAAATGTAAATCTTTTAATTTGTAAGTTTGAATTTTGAAATATAAGTAGAACTTGCAATTTATAAGTGTAATTTGTTTTTCCATCTTCATTGTATTCTTTATATTTTTACTTTATATTAATATAAATTACAATAGTTATACAAAATACAAAAAAAAAAAAAAAACTAACCCGGCCCGGCCCCTTGTACCCGTAACCCTTACGGTTTATTTTTTACCCGGATGAACCCGAACCCGTTAAACCCGGTAAGCCCCAACCCGTAACCGGCCCGGACCACAACCCGTACGGGTACAAAAATTCCCTACCCAGTCCGCCCCGGCCCACCCGTCAAACACCCATAGTATATTCCCCCTAAGCCACAACTTTCTTAAGTACTGATTCCCCTTTAGCAGCAACACGAATCACCACCTTTCCACTCTTAACTGATTTCCTTAATGTAGACTTGATCTTAGTGGGTTTGGAGGTGATTTGGTGAATAGACGGGTGCATGGGCAGTTAGTTTTGGGGATGAAAGTCCAGTAGAGGTAGAAATTGTAGGTGTAACAGTAGTAGGGGATGATGGTGTTGGTACAATAGAGGGTGTGGGTGGAGATGCAACAAATGAATATTCATTGGTAATTTTTTCACTTTTCTTAGATTTGGGCTTCACAATTTTGGGTTTTGCTTCAGTCTTAGATGAAGATTTTGCCTTCGAGGGAGTTTGGCTTGACTTTGTCATGGTGATGAGAGAACGAGAGATTTTTCTTTGGTTCTTGCTTAGGATTTGAGAGAAATAGTCAGGTTTGAGAGATGTATAATGAAAGGATTTTAAAGAAGGTAGTCCTAATCTGACTGGAAGAGAGAAGGTAACGAATTTGAGTTCTAACAGGACTCTAACAACAGTTAATTTTGACTGCTGGACTTTTAGAAGTAATTAGACTCTATTGTTCTTGGATTCTCCCTTGATCCTTGACTTTGAGAACAACTAGGAGTGACGCTAATATGATTTGAAAGTCTGAGAGTAGCAGTAATTTCAGTTATTAAGTTTCAATGATTGTAAAGACAAGATGGCACGTACCTAAGTCCAAGAACCAACTCCTTAGCAACTCCTCAGTAACACCTTGAATATTTGACCATATTAAGTTAGTGTAAGGCCCCGTAAAAGTTTACCTAAAAATCCGGAATCTCGTGGTACCGAGGTAGACAATAAGATTGGAGAGATTAAGCTCGTCGTGGTACGGAATTTTTGGGTTGAACAGTGCACTGAGGAGTTAAAGGAAAATGTTGGCATAAGAAGGCATTTCTGCGGCCGCAGAATCACTCTACGGGCCGCAGATCTGCCGCTGAGTGAAGCAGAAACCTGAGCTAATTTTTGGACCAATATGTGGTCCATTATGCGGCTGCATAATCATTTCACGGGTTGCATAATCCATCGCAAACCCCACATAAAATTTTCCGGAGGGATGTTTTGTGGTGCATTATGTGACTGGAAAACAGGTCTGCGGACCGCAAACTGGTCACAGAGTGAAGCAGAAAATGTCAGTTCCGGAGGGCCAATTATGCGGCCCATTTTGCGGACCGTAGAAGCATTATGCGATTGCATATGCGACCGCAGATCTATGTCGGGACTCCTATTTTTCTAATTTTTATAACCCGACCTAATCTCGTTATACAGGCGTTGTGGACCATTTTCTTGCAAAAATATAATATTTTTGAGAGTGAGAGAGTGTCCTAGAGAGAGGGAGAGTTCCTCAACAATTTGTTCTACAATTCTTGCTCAAATCTTTGGAGATTAACAAGTAAAATTCACTAGGTCTTCATCCTAGGGGTAAGATTCTACACCCTAACTCTTAATTTCGATACTTAACTAGAAATGGGCAATTAGCAAGATTATTCACGGGTATGGGAGTTGTTTATTTTGCATGCATATGTTAACAAAGGGTGTAGGAATATTGTGAGCTAAAAATGATAAAGAATGGTTGTAGCATGACGGAATCCTCCATAGGAAGGGTCTTGAAACCTTAATGCACACCTAATGATTGATAAAATGCTCAAATAAGCTAGAATCATGGTCATCTTCCTAATTTTAGTTTAATTTGTTATATTTCTAAAATAGATTGAAGTTGCTAAGAATTCCGGAATATTTTAGAGTTCAAGGAAGCTCAATTGAGGTATGTTGGCTAAACCCCCTCTTCTTAGAATTGAATCCCACGGCGTTCATGTAATTGGTGTAAGTCCCAAATTGATCATTACGAAATTGGCTATTCCGAATAAACTTGTGGTGAAAGATATATATTCAATATGTGTTCCAAATGCTTCTATCATGCTATATTATCACTTGAGAATATGTTCAAAGTATGGGTTGTATGTTACAATAGATACGACTTTGAGTCAAGTTTGAATGAAGGTTATTATGCCAAATCATGTGAAAGTCTCTATATGTCTAAGACTCCTAATTGCTCACATGTTTATTTAATGTCTTGAATTGAAAGGCTTTGTTGTTGGCAATGATGATGATGTTTGCAAATGAATAAGGTGAGCACGAAATATGAAATACGGCCAAGTGCCAAGGTTGATATTATAATTGTGGCCACTAGTGCCAATGAGTTGAAAAGATATGAAAGAGGTATGATGTGAGATGATTGATAGAAAAGGTAAAGTCGCGGCAAGATGGCCTAGCCGATCGGGCCGTGAACGGAAGCCATGCCGCACACACGGTGGTGACTGTGTTGGAAATTATAATTGAAATTGCGATTATGGTTGATGTCTCAAATGAGACGACCTAGGAGATCAGGTCGTCATCAGACTCCGTGTAAGAAAACGTTGGTATTGTGAATGATGGTATATCGGCACTAAAGATCTCCCAACCTAAAATTATGGAAATTTACTTGAAAGCTTATGTGATTCATAACTTGATGTTTTGGTATTGTTTGAGGCTTCTATTGATTTCATGATTGTTCCTCCTTGTATTATTATTCATTCTATTGAGATGGTGTTAGTTATATATACTAGTATTATTAGACGGTACTAACGTCCCATTTGCCGGGAAAGTTGCATCTTTAAATAGATGCAGGTGATTCATAACAGGCAGTGTTGATCAACGATAGTGGTAACACCCTCTTCTCAGCAGACTTGGTGAGCCCGACTTCATTCCGGGGTCATGTATTGTATCTTTTGTTCATATTATTATCACATTTTGAGGTATAGCCGGAGCCTTATTGCCAGCACTATCATAATACTCTTTTGTATCTTTTAGAGGCTCCGTAGATATAGTGTGGGTTGTACATGAGTACTAGAAAAGTCAAACAAGTTATGTTGTGTTTTGATCACTTGTTCCACTTCAAACCATAAGAATGTGTGTATTTTGAGACTTTAAAATTAAGTAACTAATGAAATTATTTAGTATTGTATACTTGATCTCCCTACTGTCTCATTAATGAAAATATGTCTTCTCTTGATCATGGGCGAGTTGGGTAGAAAAAATCTAACAGGCTTGCTCGGCCGGGTTCACTCGGTTGAGCGCCGGTTGCGCTCCTTGAGTATGGAGTGTGACAGTTAGTATTATAAGACATAGTTATCAGCTAGACTTTCTAGCGAGTATGTGTGCTTATGACAAGAACGAGACTGAATCAAACATTTTATACTCAACTATCTATATCTAATGACTTCTTTTCTAGCCAATCATTAGGGTTTAACCTAGTTGGAGTTGTGGTCCCTACTCAGTGGTTTAGTGAAAATATCAGCAATTTGATCTTCAGTTTTACAGAAATTGATTGAGATATTTCCCATTTCAACATTATCTTTGAGAAACTGATGTCTGATATCAATGTGCTTGGTTCTCTTATGCTAACAATGATTCTTAGCAATATTTATGGAACTTGTATTGTCACAAAAAATAGGAACACAACAATAAAAATACCATAGTCCCTGAGCTGTTGTCTTATCTATAATAATTGAGCACAACAAGATGTTGTTGCCACATATTCTGCTTCAGCTGTAGATAAAGCAACTGAGTTCTGCTTCTTTATTCCCCAAGACACCAGGCAAGAACCAAGAAAATGTGCTAATCCTGAAGTGTTTTTCCTGTCAACATGAAACCCTGCATAGTTTGCACCAGCATAACCAACTAGATCAAAGTTGTATCCTCTAGGATACCATAGACACAAATCAGGAGTCTTTTTAAGATATCTAGGTATTTTTTTGACAGCCTTTAGATGAGACTCTTTGGGATTTGCCTGAAATCTTACACAAAGTTCTACACCGAACACATTATCAGGCCTACTTGCTATTAAATACAACAATGATCTAATCATTCCTCTATACAGATTTTGTTCCAAACTTTTCCTTCTTCATCAAGATCCAGCTTGGGGGCAATGCAGATTTTGGAATTAAACTTTACCTCATTGCCTTTATCACACATTTGAGAAATGCTGAGAAGATTATGTTTAAGACCAACTACATAGTACACATCAGTGACTTACCAACCTTACCAATACCTGTTATTTGTCCATTTTTTCCATTTCCAAATGACACACTCCCTCCTTGGAAGGCTGTCAGTGAGAGGAAGTTTTTCTTTCACTAGTCATATGTGTTGAGCATCCACTGTCCAGATACCAGTCTTGATTGTTTTCTCTCACTTTAGCCTGCACCAGAAATCACAAGTTAGTCTTGGGAACCTAGACAAGCTTGGGTTCCTTTTTGTTGGAAAAAGGATAAATCAAATCTCTCTTTGCCTAGAAGAGAAGAGTGTTAACAATTATTTTCTTATTGACCTTAATCCACTTAGTTTGGACAAGGGAAATGATTGTGGGTTCTTCTTCCTTCTCCACATGTTTAAATAGCTCAAAGGTGTTTTTGAACTGAGCATAAATTAAAGCAAGGCAGATATCTGTTAAGTGTCCTACCTTCCCACAGTGAGTGCACATAGTTAGTTTGAGTCGCTTCCTAGATTACTAATAACTTGGTTATTTCCTTAACTCCTTAAGCGTAAACGAAATAAATAGTAAAAAGCAAAGACAATAATTTTTACGTGAAAAATCACCCAGCTCAAAGGTGCAAAAATCATAACCTACCACGTAGGATTTCAGTTTCAACTTCACTAAAACAATTGAGGCAAAAGTATTGATTACAAGACCTGTAAATAAATATCCACGCAGTTCTCCTACTTCTACTATTTAAGAGAATTACAAGTTACTCTAACTTGCACACTCAAAACACTTACATCACTCAACAAATTATGCATGACAAGTTGATTTGTTACACCCTATATTTTCGTACGTAAAAGTGCATCGTAAGCAAATGTAGGACCAAAAACGAGATAATATTTGAAAGTATATAAATTAAGTTAATCATGTTACCTCGGAGGTTACAAATATTGAAGATCATGAACAACAAGTACAAAGAGGGTTGGAAGGTTCAGAAGCTAAGGAATTGAAGAAAATAATGTTTCGTCGAAAGTCGACAAGTTGGGAATGTTATAACATGTACTTTTGGGGTGAGACTAGGGTGCTTAACATGATAAGGAGGTTATATTATGAATTATGCTAGTCGTATAATAGTCGTGTGTTTTGTTTTGAAGTCAAGCGAGTTGTGGAACAAAAGTCGATGAAAGTCATCACAAGTTACGTTCATAAGTTTTACTGAAAATTTGCGTCAAATGTAACTACAATTTTCTCCAAATATATTATGGGGTGTTCCACCCATCAAATTGAATATCTGTGAGTCTACTTTCTAATGCATTAAACTGTTTGTCAATACGACATTGGAGTAGAGAGATATGGTCATTTTTGCGAGACTGCTAGGTGACAAGTAGGTGTGTCACCTACTTGCTTAAATGAGAGACTAAAAATGGGCCAGTTCGGGTCGTCCAAAGAGGACTTTTAAAGGCCTATTTTATTCATATATTAGACTAAAAATAGGTCATAATAACCAGACATAAGCTCTGCAAAAATCCTCCCAAAAATTTCCCACAAATCCTAATTGATTTTCTCTCCCTTTCAAGTTCTAATTGGGGGTAGAACCCTAAAGTTTGAAGAACCAAGATAGGATATAAATTATCCAACAAATAAGGTAAGTTTACTGCTCTATTTCATCCATTTTTTCTGCTATAAATTCATGGTGATTCGTTCTATACTTGTAAGAACTCACGGGACGGTGATCGGAAGTGGTGAGTTCGAGTTATTCACTTGTAGCGGACTGTTTTGTGTTGTTGTTAGGCTGAATATTTTACTACTGTTTTGTGAAGTTTTGGAGGAAGAAGGGTGTGGAGAAACACCATACAAATGCAGGGTGCTGGGCTGGTCGTTCGCCATAACTTTTCCGGGTCGTTTGACACTACTACGGTGGTCGTTTTGTGCATGAAGAGATTGGAGTGTGTTGGGCTGTTTTGTAGTATTTTATGGTGTATATATGGCTGGAAAATAATGTATATATGTTGTTATTGTTGTGTTCTTGTATTGTTGGTGTTATCTTAAATTTGGAGGAAGTAAGGATTATAAGGGAGATGCTGCCCGTTTTAATACAAAATAAGCTTGTCGTTTGTTGTGCGATAGTTATACCTTTCGTAACGTAATGATAGTATAGATGCTGCCCGTTTTAATACAAAATAAGCTTGTCGTTTGTTGTGCGATAGTTATACCTTTCGTAACTTAATGATAGTATTATTACCGTTGTTGTAGATTAAGGTCCGAAGAGGCGAGTTCAACTTGGTGATTGGAAAGATTGTGATAAAGTATGTTAAGGCTAAGCCCTTCCTTCATTTTGGCATGATCTCGTAACTACATGTGTTTGATGACGAGGCATAAAGAGAAGTTCATACTCCCGAATTTATATACATTATCCTAGTCTCATAAGTTACAGTATTCTCCCTTATCGGGACCATCGAGCTATAATCAGTGGGCAGGCCCGTATTGAAAAACCTCTGATCAAATGGTAAGTTATATACCAAGCCTACTGTGGCTGATATGAGCGAGCCTAGAATGGTCGAGATATAAAGCCTAGTATAGCGCCTATGAGCGAGCCTACTACGGCGGATCAGTTACACGTTCCGAGCCTTATAGGGCCGGACATTTATTTTACTTAATATATTGAGAGAGTTGAGTCAGTATCAGCAGGTAAGTATATCTCCAGATCGTCTTTGACTCCCGGTTACTTTCAATGATTATATTATCAGTTCAGTTTCATCTTTTAGTTATTTTATTGCCTTACATACTCGGGATATTATTTCGTACTGACGTCCCTTTTCTGGGGACGATGCATTTCATGCATGCAGGTTCAGACAGACAGACGGGTAGACCTCCTCAGTAGGTGTTGCCCGAGTTCATCTTGATCGGTAAGCTCCACGTTCTTCGGAGTTACTGGGTCTAGAGTTTTGTGTACATCTTGTGTATATATGTATATATGTTATGGGTAGGTCGGGGCCCTGTTCCGATCACAGTACATCCATCAGTAGAGGCTTGTAGACATCCTGTCAGTTAGTGCAGTATGTTTGGCTTGTAGGCCTTGTATGTATATTTTGTTGGTTTGTCAGCTGTAGTAGTTATGACGGCCTTATCGGCCCAGTTTTATATTGATGTTTAGTCAGCGTTAGTTTCCGTTCAGTTTTATATTTTTCTTCATAAATTGTCTTGCAATATGGCTCCATGGCCAAAGTATGACATTATATGTTCAGAGTACCTTAGTCGCAAGTTGGTACGCAAGGTTAGGTGAGGCACCAGGTGCCGGGCTCGCCCCCAGGTTCGGGGCGTGACATGATTATAACTCGATTTCCTAATACACATTCACTAACTGACTCAAGAAGAACACTAATACTAGTAATCGACTTGAATGTTGAAAATAGTGTTCCACAGTTGACGTGCAAAAGGATACTCTCCTTAGTCCATCAGGGAAGTATTTAAGTTTATTAGACTCCAAGATCTTCTAGGAGTCCTATACATAGTCAACTTCTCATTTGATATGACTCTGACAGTTCCAAGAACTCCACAAATATAGTGATTTTTATTTATCACTTATATCCGAGCATATCTTCTTGGACAACGGCCCTTATCACATCAACAACTTTCTTCCAACAATCTCGGACTCGAGTAACTTGTGAAAAAGTTACTGTCTTGTAAGAACCTCCAACAGCTACCTTGAATACCTGGTTCTTAGCAACCTCCAACAGCTACCTTGAGGACCTTGTTCTCAGTGCATGTTCACTAGACACACTTTGTTAATCATCAAAACCCTAATTTTCAACACTAGTTGACAGGAAAGTCAGTAAAATTGGTGAATACTTACGGTAAAAGAGGAGAGTTAATATTGGATGTGTATATGAGACTAACTGGATAGAAGAAAATGCTGTGGAGGTTGGAAACACTAGCTATAAGTTGTGGTATTGTAGCGTAGATATAAGAATTGGGCAGGATTCGCTGTAGCATGTGCATTTTAAAGAACTAGTCTTAGGATACGTGATTTGCGCGTGTACTTGTATCAAGGAGTACACAATTTTAAAAAATCACATAATGTGTTTGAGTTATAAAATAAAAGTTTAAAAACGGTAAGTTCTTGAATATAATAAATGTTAAATGAAAAAAAGGTCGCTCCACAAAAGTCCTTAGATGCCTTATTGTGATTTCAAAAAATATTTTCTTTTACCTAATATTAAAAACACATAAATCACAAAAAATAATTTGCAAATAAAACAAATTTAAAAGTTAAATCTTTTGTTATTTAGAGATAAAAATGTTACCCTATATCATAGAAAAAAACCATAGGTAATGATGCAAAGTCTAAAAATGATTAATGTTGAGTTAATATTTTACCAAAATAATTTAATATTTAAACAAATCTAGGAAGCTATCATGTGTTGAAATGAATGTGAATAGAAACAAAAATTAATTATAAAATTAATTCAATTTAGAATGCATTTTGTCTACTGCTATTTTATCATTATTGATTCAAGTTTGTTTTTTACCAATTTGACTCTTAATACTACAAAGTAATTGTTTTGCTTTATTTTTTATATCGTCCATTATCAGTGCTCTTTTGATAAAAATAAATTTATCTAGCCTAAGAGTTTTCTCAACTTGAAAAATAAATTTACTTATATAATGAATTTGAAAAGAAATTGAATTGGATACTTTTATTTTCTAATTAGTTAATTAATATAGAAATTAATGATTTGTTCTCAATCTTAAAGGGAATAATTTTTTGTTGATTCAAATTCATATTAGATCCTCCAAGCTTTAAATATTTAAATGTAACATTAATTTTATCCAAACATTTATAATGAAAACTTCAATACCCTTTGAAGTTTGAACTAATATTAATTTTTCTAATGTTAAATTTAGTTAGATATTTTTTGTGATATACTTTAAGTACTTAATATTTGAGTTCGTACATTGTTAAATAAGAATAAATTTAATAGTCAAAACTTAGAGTTAATTTTTAAGTATAAAAATAAAAATTTGTCTAACGTTAATTTATCTTCAAAGGATAAATTTATTGATCATTATTTGGCATAACGTCTTCTTGCTTTGATAATAGTAAGTAGTAAGTAGATATTTGCAAAACAAAAACAACGAAAAAGGAATCAATTTAGATTTCGAAGAAGGATGGGATGTAGTTAAAAATTAACGCTCCAAAAGAGTTGGCTTTTTTACTATTTATTTGAAGTAAAATTTAATTGATTTAAAGTCCTAATTTTTAGGTATATAATTTAAATTAGAAAAGATTTAATAACCAAATTTCAACGGATTTCCAAGACTTAATTATTAGGAAAATAATTAAATGACTATTTTGTCTATTGTAAAAACTATATTTAAAAGGTAAAAAAGGCGAACGACATTTGGCCTTCGTGCTTTTAATATAGTACTAGTCTCTATGTACGAGCCTCGCACGTATAACCTTAGGCACGTCTGAAAACTAACATTAAGTTAAAAACAAATAAAGTCAAAGAAAGATGAATCTTCTAATCTATGCGATACACTTTATCATAATCTCATTGAGAACTCAAAACTAAACTTTGATCGACATCTGAAGACGTTAATAGTGCTAAACCTCAAGGGCAAAGCTTTATCATATTTACTTGATGTGGCAGTGATTCTCTGGCTGCAATTATTATAATTTGATATAGCTTAACAAAGTTGTAAGTGCCTTTTTTCGTAGGAAGGGTGCGTATCACGAGAAAACTCATGTGATAAATAAATTAATCCGTTTATATAGAGTGTTAATAGTATAATATGTGACCAATAAGGGTTGTGGTGAAGTGGCAAGTACTCCTTCATCCTTAACCAGAGGTCTCGGGTTCGAGCCTTGGGTATGGAGTCGCCTTCGTTAGAGAGCGCTTTACTCCCAATGTGGGATTTTTCGGCCCGAATCTTAATTTAATCGGGCTCCAATGTAAATATCGGACACCGTATGAGAAGCAAAAAAAATAGTATAATAGGTAGCTCAAAGTATTCTTGTTCATCTAAATTTGGTATATCTTTACACAATATATCAAGTAATGGAAAAGCTAGAAGTTCATTCATTGGTACTAAAAAGTACGATGTTGTTCAACCGGATTGGGGGTGGCAAAATGATTAACAGAAAACAGTTAACTATCCATATTATCCATTAAAAAATGAATTGGATAATGAACTTTCTCCCAAAAGTGATCATTCACAAAAAGTCATAGATAATATGGGTAACCCATATTATCCGCCGGTTAACTCATTTTTTATCCGTATTAAATATGGGTCGGATCGGATAATTGATCCGTTTTTTCATTACACGTTTACGACCCGAGCCGTATCCGACCCGACCCGCCCGTTTGTCACTCCTAAACCGGATATAGTTTTCAATTCAGATACATATACTGAATATAATTAATTATAATACCATAAATAATAATAGTTTCAAAGATTAATTATAGTTATATTTAATTCCAACATGGCATATACTTACAAAGTGTAAAAAAAGTCTCAAGATTTCACGTTTGGATATTTGTAATTTATAATTAAATATAGACAACTTCTTTAGAGAATCTTTTTTCTCGAAGAAGTGTCTTGAATAATTTTAATATAAATTACCTTTCATATAGTGGTGAGATGTGATTGAACGTGTTCTTTTTCATATAGAATTGGTATGAGTTGGAACTTCGGAATAGGTGGACATTAACGCGTGAGAAGTTTAAATTTGATTAAGATTAGGAACTCATGCAAATTCGAATTAGGTAAAGTTTTAAATATTACGATTTTATCCAATATGAAATTATTTTTTAAAGAAAATTTTTAGCTTCTTAAGGGCATAAAAGTCTATCAATATTTGAAGGATATTTCCGTCATCCAACATTTAGCACGAAACATTCGTGCTTTAATAATATATATATATATATATATATATATATATATAGATAGATAGATGGATGGATAAATATAGATAGATGTAGATAGATAAATAGATAGATAGATATAGATAAAACTCCAGGGGCAAAAACGAAGAAGAAAATTAGTAGTTGTATTTATCTCGTTATTAGTGCTTATGTTCCACAAAGAGGATTAAATATGAAAACTAAAATTAAATTTTTGGAGATATGGATATATTGATCCTAAGGGATCCAAATGACCAGCCTGTTGGAATTATTGATAATGCAAAGTCAATTTAAAATATCAACAGCCATGAGTTTTTTTATTTATTTTTAAAATATCCTATCTATTTTCAAGTGGCCTCTTGCATGAAGCCTTAAAGCCAAGTGTTAAATGGCCTTGACAAATGGCTATGCAAATCTACCATATGTCTTCATGCATGGAAAACAAGATACACTTGTCAATATTGGAGCCAAGTGGATTAATATAATGGGACAAGTGTCAAAAGACTCTCGACACTTGTCATACATGCAACCTCCTTAATTGCCTATAAATAGGTTATGAATTAGGCATCATAATCATTCAATCTTAACCAAGAATCCATCTTGCTAATCATTATTTTTCTTCCTACAACATTCTTTAATTTCTGTAACAATTATAGAAAATACCTTCATCTTCTCTTCTTTCTGGGCAACTATTTTGTGCAAATTCTAAACTTCCAGCCACGAGAGCACGTGTTTGGAGGTGCTGTGGAACCTTGGGGAGCGACCGGCCTTAACGATTTCAACCTAGTCGAGCCGAAATCGCTTTCAAGGCAGTGGCTTGCCACAGCACAATATTTTTGATAAATTGTTCTTCTTTCCTTCTTGTTCTTAGTCAATATTATCTACTCATTTTTCTTACAATTTGAAAGCGATTTCATATATAATATTGGCTAATGTCCACCACTTTGAATAAAATATTTCTTGATATGTCAAAACTTGAGCCTTTAGATGGAAATAATTATAAGCTTTGGTCCTAAAAACTTTTAATTTTCTTTGAACAATTAGAAGTTGATTATGTTTTGTTTAACAGTCCTCCTACTGATATTGTTGCTGATAGTTCTAATGCTGCTCATATTATTGTTGTTGATGATGCTGCTAAGAATAAATTTGAAAAGGATAATAAAACAGTGAGAGGGCATTTGCTTAACCATATGACTAACTCTCTATTTGATTTGTTTATAAATTATAAATCTACTAAATTCATATGGGACAGTTTGGAGAAGAAATATGGTGCTGATGACGCGGGAAAAAAGAAGTATGTCGTTGGAAAGTGGATCAAGTTTCAGATGGTTGATGATAAGCCAATCATGGAACAGGTTCACGAGTATGAGAACTTAACTGTTGATGTTTTGAACGAGGGCATGGAGATGTGTGAGATTCTTCAGGCTAATGTTTTGCTTGAAAAATTTCCACCTTCCTGGAGTGATTACAGGAATCAACTAAAACGCAACAAGAAAAACTTAACTCTTCAAGAACTAATCAGTCACATGAGGATTGAGGAAGCAAACCGTCTCAAAGATGAGGAGTCTGAACGGCTTAAGGATAAGATGAAATCACTCTCTCTTAATTCTTCTAAAGTTAACCTTGTGGAATCTTCTAGTACTTTTGTGAAAGACAGGTTTAAAGAAAAACAGAAGAAAGGCCAGAAGAAAGGACATATGAAGAAGCAGAATTACTTCAATAAGCCGGTGGGTCATGTTCAAAAGTCGAAAGGACCTTGCTATGTCCGCGGCAAAATTGGTTACAAGGCTTTTCAGTGCAACCAGAGACAAGGACAAAGCTCAAAGAATGGAGGAAAAGCTCCAGTCCAAGCCAACCTTACTGAGGGCGGTGATGTCATTGCTGTTGTGGTTGTTGAGGCAAACATGGTGGTTGACAAGACTGACTGGATACTGGACAAAGGCGCTTCAAGGCATCTTTGCGCCAACAAAGAGCTGTTTCAAGACTTTGAGGAATCTGCTTATGGTGAGTGTGTCTACATGGGTAACTCCACTACAGCTGGAGTTATGGGTAAAGGAAAAACTCTTCTTAAATTAACTTCTGGA
Source organism: Nicotiana attenuata (assembly GCF_001879085.1). NCBI lineage: Eukaryota > Viridiplantae > Streptophyta > Magnoliopsida > Solanales > Solanaceae > Nicotiana > Nicotiana attenuata. The sequence continues at coordinate 503,902 of NW_017670366.1, read as the reverse complement.
AAAACTTTAGCTTTGAACAATGTTCTATATGCACCCTCCCTTCGTAGAAACTTAGTTTCTGGTGCGCTTCTCAACAAGGTAGGTCTTAAACTTGTTTTTGAATCTGATAAAGTAGTTATTTCTCGTGGGGGAGACTTCGTTGGGAAGGGTTACCTTAGTGGGGGTTTATTTGTACTGAACATCGCTCAAGAGATTGTTGATGATGCTAGTACTTTCAATTCTGCTTATATTGCTGAGTCTATTGATTTGTGGCATGGTAGACTAGGTCATGTTAATATTGCTTCTATTAAAAGACATAGAAAAATGGAATTAATTCCTACAGTTAATGTTGATTATTTTTCTAAGTGTCTTGTTTGTGTAGAAGCAAAACATACCAAAAAGCCTTTTAAGAATGTAACTAGTAGAAAAACAGAATTGTTTGAACTAGTACATTCAGACTTAGCAGATTTCAAGAACAATGTTAGTAAAGGTGGAAAGAAATACTACATCACCTTTGTAGACGACTTTTCTAGATACACTAAGGTATATCTTCTTAAGTCAAAAGATGAGGCTGAAAGCATATTTTTAAAATACAAGGCAGAAGTAGAGANAATTAGACAGAAAAATACAAGAGGGCTAGGTTTGACAGGGGTGGTGAATATAGTACTAATACTCTAGAAGCCTTTTGTGAGAAAAATGGTATTATACATGAGGTTAGTGCTCCCTACTACTCCCAACCAAAATAGGTGTAGCTGAACGGAAAAATAAGAACCCTTAACGGAAAGTAGATGAATTCTATGATTTGTAGTCGGGTTTAGTCTGAAATAATGTGGGGGAGGGGNNCTGTTTATCTGCATGCTATGTTCTTAATAAAGTCCCTCATAAGAAGTTAGATAAAACTCTATATGTGTTATGGAAAGGGTTTGCCCCTAACTTAAAATTTTTGAAAGTGTAGGGGTGTTTGGCTAAGGTTGGTCTACCTGATTTTAAACAAGTAACTGTTGGATCCAAGACTTTTGATGCTATTTTCATTGGTTATGCTCAAAATAGTGCTGCATATAGATTTATGTCTTTGAATGATAGTTCTATTTGTGAATCTAGAGATGCAGAATTTTTTGAGCATGTTTTTCCATTGAAAAATAATGTGCCTAGTG
>NW_017670366.1:496846-502623 GCF_001879085.1 Nicotiana attenuata | reverse complement strand
TGAAGCAATGAGGTCAATAGATGGCAATTTTTGGAAAGAGGCCATTAAAAGTGAATTAGACTCTATAGTTTCTAATCACACTTTTGGGGACTTGTCTGATTTGCCTAAAGGTTGTAAACCCATAAGTAGCAAGTGGATATTTAAGAAGAAGTTGAGACCTGACGGTACAATTGAGAAATATAAGGCTAGACTTGTTATTAGGGGTTTTTATCAAAAGAAAGACATTGGTTACTTTGACACTTATTCTCCTGTGACTAAGATAGCGACTATTAGAACTCTTGTTGCTTGTAGCCGTTATTCATAATTTGGTAATACATCAAAAGGATGTTAAAACGACTTTCCTAAATGGTGATTTAGAGGAAGAGATCTATACTCAACCTGAGGGATATGATCCAAGGACAGGAGAATAAAGTATGCAAATTGAGAAAGTCTTTGTATGGTCTAAAGTAGGCACCTAAGCAATGGTACGAAAAGTTTAATAGCACATTAGTGGATAATGGTTTTGTTATTAATGCATCTGAGACTTGTGTTTATTCCAAGATGATAGGATCAGATTGTGTTATTATATGTTTGTATGTGGATGACATGTTAATCTTTGGCCCTAATGTGAATGTTGTTAATGAGACTAAGAATTTTTTGTCTTCTAAATTTGAAATGAAAGATCTTGGAGAATCAGATGTGATTTTAGGGGTTAAAATCAAAAGAACTTCTAATGGGTTTTCATTGTCTTAGTCTCATTATATTGAGAAAAATGTTGAAAAGGTTTAATTGTTTTGATGTAGCACCTATGAGAACTCCTTATGATCCTAGCATACACTTGAAAAAGAATAAGGAATCTAGTATTTCTCAAACTGAGTATGCTAAGATAATTGGTAGTGTAATGTTTCTCATGAATTATACACGACCTGATATTGCTTATGTTGTTAGTAGATTGAGTAGATATACTCACAACCCTAGTAGTGAACACTGTAATGCTCTTCATCGTTTGCTAAGATATTTCAGATGTACTATGGATTGGTGTTTGCATTTTAATAAATTTTCTGCTGTTTTAGAAGGATTTTGTGATGCAAACTGGGTTTCCGACAATGATGAAGTTAGCTCCACTAGTGGCTATATGTTCACTTTGGGTGCAGGTGCTATTTCATGGAAGTCTTCAAAACAGACTTGTATAGCACGATCTACTATGGAGTCTGAATTCATTGCCCTTGAGTTGGCAGGGCAAGAAGACGAGTGGTTGAGAAACTTATTGGCAGACGTGTCTTCGTGGGGAAGACAAGCTTCACCAGTTTCTCTACATTGTGACTCACATGCAGCATTTGGAATTGCCAAAAATAGTGTGCAATGGAAAAAGAAGACATATCCGCATTAGGCATGGTGCGGTAAAACAGTTGTTGAAACATGGTGTTATTTTCTTGGAATATGTAAGATCCGAAAGAAATTTGGCGGATCCTTTAACCAAGGGTTTGGCAAGGAGAGTTATCCTTGAAACGTCGAGGGGGATGGGGCTAAAGCCCATGGATTGAGGAAGTATGGTGGATACCCGTTTGTGGTCAAACGAAGCCATATGAGACCTCAATATGCACTACATTTCCTATACCTATGGCATGTGGTAGTGCTTTATAAGGTTGAGCTTATTTTGCTCTTAATGATTTCATAGCCTTAAGGTAGTCTATGTGAGATAGACTTGATGGAATCACCTACGTGAGTGTAAAGGTGCGGTCGCCTTTTATGAAAAGACTTGGGATGTCTTTCTAGAGCACTCATGAGACCCAAGGTATGTGCATGACCATAAAAGCACTTTGTTAGTATCGCAGAATTTGCATAAAATTAAGGATATAGTATGTGTTGTGGGGGTCTCAGCTAATGTCCATTCAGTTCAAGAGTACTTCACTTTGTGGATGTTAGTTGTTGCCTCATTTCACTACGTGTCGATTCAAATCGAAAGATATTGACACTTAAGTACATGTTCTTTCTTTTGCCCAGAGCTATTCTATTTTTGTCTTTGCATTAGTGGGGGATTGTTGGAATTATTCATAATGCAAAGTCAATTTGGAATTCCATTTACAACCAATAGCCATGAGTTTTTTATTTATTTTTCAAATGTCCTATCTATTTCCAAGTGGCCTCTTGCATGAAGCCTTAAAGCCAAGTGTTGAATGGCCTTGACAAATGTCTATGCAAATCTACCATATGTCTTCATGCATGGAAAACAAGATACACTTGTCAATATTGGAGCCAAGTGGACTAATATAATGGGACAAGTGTCAAAAGACTCTCGACACTTGTCATACATGCAACCTCCTTAATTGTCTATAAATAGGTTATGGATTGAGATTTTTTCCTTCCTATACCATATATGAAACTTTATTACCAAAAATGTGCACAGTTTCTAATTTACCCGCCCTGTCCACATTTTTCCTACAATTATTATACCATTCATTAAATACTAATTATTAGTAGCTGAATCTTCCTAATTAGGCGTGCTAAAATTCAGGAACAGAATCTTCTAATTGATTTAGCCACAAATCAAATCTGTTCAAAAGCTCAATTCGTCGAAATCAAATCTGTTCAAAAGCTCATATCTGTTCTTCGATACTTTCGCTTAAGACACAAATCAAAAGCTCATTTCGTCGAAATCAGAAGCTCAATTTCAAATTGTAGAAATCAGTTTTGCAAAAGCTCTGTTCGTTGACATTCTCTCTACATCTCTATCTATTTCTCAATCGTAAATTTCAGTAATACAAAGCAAATAAAAAAAGAGCAGCAATTCTACCATTAACAACCATTAAAAAGCTTGAAAGCTTTGAATTCAAATTTGGGTTTTCAAAAATCATTATTTGTTTGGATTGGTGTTGTTGAAAATAATCGGGAATATGGTTTGGAGTTTATATCTCAATTTTGAGGGGTTTTGTTGAAGATTAGACTTGGTTTTGACTGAATTTCAGATTGANTGGGTTGCCTTTGAGTTTTGCATATAGACAGGAAGTTCTTCAAGTGCTGCTGAGGATCTTCTGTTTGTGTCCCAGAAAAGAGTCCCTTGTTCTGCAACAAGTGTAGCATGTTATTTGTGATCTGGAACGATTCAGCTTGTATTGCGGGCACAACAATGGCAGTAGCCAGATTGTCAGCTGTGGTTGTGCCCAGTCATATAGTGCACCCTCAGGCACGGGTGGTGCCAATTGCTCATTCCTGACGTTTCCGTTGGGGTCATTTATGTCGCCCATGTCAATTTCGAATTTGTGTGTTTGTTGGGGTTGTTGAAGTCTTTTGTTAGCACGATTCAATGCCCGGAATATTTTCTCGGGGTCTGAAAGTCCTTCAAGTAGTTCTCCAGTCCTCGTAGAATTTCTAGGCATACACCTGTGCACCCAGATCAACAACCGTCAAATTTTCAATGAAAAAGTTGGTAGAGAGAAAACTGACTACAATAAGAATCTTTGTATTTCTGTCAATGGCAATTGATAATTCCGTTAACTCCCCGGCAACGGCGCCAAAATTTGATCACGCCCAACTATGCCTTATAAAAAGGACAATGCGGACGTTGCAAATATAACCCGAGTATTATGCCTAAGGTCGAATCCACAGAGAGTTAACCTATCAACCACTATCTTCAGACCTACTAATTCTTCAGAATCAGCTTCCCAAATATTCCAATCTCAGTTGAATGTTCTTTAACAACTAGCTTGCAAGTAACTAAATAGCTGTAAACTAAACTAATAAGGTTGTAAACAATTATGAGAAAAAGCCAAGGCAATGATTTCCCTTATTGATGGAATCCCTTCTGTTTATGCTCATACAAATTTACCAACACATCTCTATGAATCATGAACGCTAATCTTACCGTAAATCTCTCCCGAGTAATCACAGTAATTTACTATTGCACTCTCCCGAGATACACTAGCTTACTTTATTTAGCACGATTCACTTTAGATTACACCCAAGGCTTCGTTATCCCTAATCCCGCCTTTAAACCCGCAATTATAGATTCCTCTAATAATCTAGGAGTGGTGCTGTTCAACAATACCCAAAATATGCACTCTTTTCCAAGTTATACGCACTAAATAGCCACAGCTAATTGAGGATCCTGTCAATTAACTACAACAGACACGAAGTTGAACAAATAGAGATTAAACTAGCAATTTGTATTCACATAAACAAGAAGTTCATCACCCAATAGGTTCCATCAAAACCTTAGACAAGGAATTTAGCTACTCATGGCTATGGGAAAATAAACTAAGATTGAATTCATCATAAAAATCAAAAGTAAAGAAGAAAGATGTTTGGAGTATTCTCTCACAATGTTTTTCCTTGCTAAGAAACCTTAAAAATCAATACATGCCTCTCTTGGGCGAAGTCTAATGTTTTAAATAGGGTTTAGGTCTAAAAATCCCGTGTTTTACACTTTAGTCCCTGAAGTTTTCTGCTTCCGCCGCGGTCGCGGTCAAACCGCGGCCAAAAGCGTTCTCTGATTCTGAATTTATCCGCAGCTGTCTTCCACCGCGGTCGCGGTGGAACCGCGGTCAAACCAGTGCTCTGAATCTTCAGGCCTGTTTTGCGTGGTTTACTTGGGGAATTTCACAGTTTGCCTCTTTTTCATCAATTTTGACTCCAAAACTGCTCCTTAGCCTTCCTTATACATATATCACCTGCAAATCATGAAAAGCACTAATAAGAGCATTTTGTTATCACTTTTAGCATTAAAACTACACAAGAAGGTGATTATTTAAGGCGTGATTATAGTCAAATTCACCTATTATCAACATATCAAAAACGGCTAAAACTTCTACAAATATTCTGAAAAAACGCAATTATGTCAAAAATCCCAATTACGCTACAATCGAATGGGAATTGGGATATTAAAATTCAATATACCCAGTTTGTAGATATTTTGTAGATGAATTATAGATTATTTGTATTCTAATTGTAGATGCTTTATTTTCTGTTTTCACAAATCCAAAACGACTAAAACTTCTACAAAATCTTCTGCAAAAAACGCAATTATGTCGAAAATACCAATTAAACTACAATTGAATGGGAATTGGGATATTAAAGTTCAATGTACCCAGTTTGTAGATATTTTGTAGATAAATTGTAGATTATGTGTATTCTGATTGTAGATGCTTTGTTTTCTGTTTTCACAAATCAAAAACAACTAAAACTTCTAAAATCTTCTGCAAAAAATGCAATTATGTCGAAAATTCCATTTATGAGATTGGACGATCTTTATGATTTAAATGCTTACAAAAAGCTGGCAGAAGAATCAGGAGTGTCTATACCAACCTATCAAAAGAGCTAAATAAATAGTTTCCAGGTTCCCATCTTCACCTGTAAACTAGAATTTAAAAATGCTTTTGTATTTAGAGATGCTAGATTTATAATACAATCTTGTAAATAATTATCTGCGCCTGTTATAAGATTGGTAGAATGAGTATATAGAAGGATTTGGTTATTTGATCATTTGCCTCTATCCAGAAATTGATGATGGTGATCAAGTTGGAATTCATTCAATTGGATGTACAGAAAATGCCTATGATCATACATGATACATCACAAATGATTATTATACTAGCAACTAGACATGTAAATAAGGCACAGTTAGAGCAAAAGACTTGAAAAGAACAACAACATCATGGTTACATCTTGACGATGAATATTGTACAACACATCATTAGCATGGCATAATTTCCAACACATAGGACATATATTATGGAACTCAACTGCCAGGAAGAAAAGAAAAGGCAATCAAAATTTGTAATGAACATTTTACAGGGGTAGTT
>NW_017670366.1:495054-495936 GCF_001879085.1 Nicotiana attenuata | reverse complement strand
CCCTGTCGCAAAGTACATCCGTCACTGACCTCCCATGTCACCCCTGGTCTGTCATGGTAATAGTCGACGTCACTGGTGAACGGGGGCAGCCGCAACACCCGGCGAATTGTTGGAACTTGAGCGTTGACCACCGTACCCCGAACAATCACCTCCCTACCCAAGTTCAATGGGCAGTTGGCGTAAAATTCTCGAACCAGCATCTTGTTAACTGGTGCAGGGTCGTTAAATAGAAATTTCATTTCCCGCCTCCGTATTTCTTCATACATCTCCACCTTTTCGGCTCGGAGGGCTACCCGATCAATCGGGATCTCATAGATAAAGGTCTTTGTAGCCTTGGCGTTGAAGTCGTCCTCCGCCAGTTCCGATTGGAATCTGGACTCATCATAAGCAGGTCGCTAGGATGTGCCTCCAGATCGCCTTTGCCTTTTGGGAGTCATATGACCTGCAAATAAGCAAACGAACCATCAAAATATGCCCTAACTAGTGCCAATCAGATGGTTACTCAGACTTCACCACCCGATGACACCAAATTTTTCCCTTTAATTCATTCATAACAACCTCCACAATCGCCCCATAATTTTCTTACCACTTCCGACATAATACACCCCACACTTACTCCTTTCAATGTTACACATGAGATACAACACCACCATATAACAACTACTACCATACCACCAATCAACTACACATCAACAACCATCAATTACAACATCCCAAACCTAGGTTGGGCTTAAAACACCGCAAAAATACACAACATAGTACCAAAATTTCGGCCAACACATGACCCAGTACCATACCACACCACAAAAATCTAAGTTTAGGTCTCCAACCACCAAACGACTCACATATTATAATGAGACCATAATTGCACAACAACCTCAT
>NW_017670366.1:294316-310893 GCF_001879085.1 Nicotiana attenuata | reverse complement strand
TTATCTCTATAGTAGTTTATTTTATTTTTAGTTTTTGTTATTTTTCTTTCTTTTTTTTTTTTTTTTTGCTCTTTTTTTTTTTACTAATGACTTATATGACCTTATTTAAATATAGAGTATTACAATATATAATACTTCGTTTACATGTAGTAGGGAAACGAAGTGTAATAAAATAGGTCAGCACGCATTGCCGAAGATATATCGACAAGAAATCTATTTTCTGGTGCCGCATGAATGTCGTGAAACTTCAGCAATAACACTCAGTAAAATAAAACTGTATAGCCGCTCTTTAAAGAATTGTCAAAATTATATATTATTTGTATATTTTTGTATATGTATATACATTCTGTATGTTATATTCAAAATTTATACAAATATTTTACACTTTTTGAACTACCGACTATAAGTAGTTTCTGATGCGGGCTACAAGTGACAAAAACCCAAAAACTTTAGTCAAAAAATGAAACTTTAGTTAAAAACTTCAGGTAAAGGAACTTTATTTCAAATTCGGTTTTGCCTTAAATAGGGATCGTCAAAGTGGCCATCGGTGCACTTCTTACAACTAGTCTTAGAGTACGCACTTTGCGCGTGTACCCTATCTCAATGAGTAAAAACTTATTTAAAATTTATCTTTGAGTTATCAAATAAAAGTATAAGTTCCTGAAAATGATGAATGGTGATTGTGCATAATTAACTCTATAATGAAATAATTGTCCAACATAAATACTTAATTATCAGTCAATAATTCAACTTAAAAATTATTTCAATGACTGAAATTAGTATTCTGTGTTTGGTTTTGCAGTATCAGTATTCAAGTGATATGAGTAATTCAATCGTATTAGCTAATGCCAAATTTTAAATATTTAACTGTAGTTATATTCTTATTCAATAGGTTTTTTTTTCAAATAATAAAAAATCAATTAGGTAAAAAAGTCATCCTTGAATGACATGTTCCCAGAAAGAAAAAACAAATAAAAATACTTTATATCTCAATCATTATCTACAATAAATAAATTCTAAATCAAATGCAAAGCCATAATTGTAGTCAAGAAACCTACTTATATTCATCTAAATTTAATGTTAAAAATGTTAAGATATCTCATAAATTATCTTTTTGGGATAACTGATAATTGTTTCATATAAATCTAAACGTACAAAGTTTATAAAAAGACTTTAACACCTATGTTATTATTCAAAACCTCATACTTCCTCTTTCTTTGATCTTTTTCATTATTCCCTTTATTTATTTTGTTTATCATTTATATATAGTTAAATGCAAGATTTTGATAAGGTAAAATTTTAATAATTTTAAAGTTCTAAATATATGGACTTTCAATATAGTTCAAATAAAAAAGGATGTAACATGTAAAATTTATTGATTTTAATTAAAATAATAATTATATTACTATTTTTCTAAGCGGAAACTATATTTTTAAAAGGTAAAAAGGCTAAGAACATTTCGCTATGGGACTTTGTGCTTTTAATATAGTATACATTATTTTATAATAACTATTTAAAAATAATATTCAAAGTTGTATTTGTATTTTAAATTAAAAATTGACAGACAATTATATGCTCCTAAAAATGATAAATACTAATCATAGATAGGGATTTGTACCTATTTTAGAAGATACAAAGAGGATCAACTAACTGGCAAAAGACGTCTTCTTTTCTCGCAAAGAAAATGCAAATCTTTTATCAATAAAAAATAATATAAAAATTATTTTCAACATATTGGAAAAGAAGAAATCACTATTTCTTCGTCTTGGAGAAAGCTTTCTTTTCTCTGCCCAATTATATATTAATGTATTTATTTGGATGCATGCGAATGTTGTCCTTTCACGGAGTAAGAATCAATAATTAAAATTGAATTACATGTAGTTGACGGGTTCTAAAAGAATTATGTTAATAATATCATATATGGAGTAAAAATATGAAATTTATATTTAAATCAGAATTACAATTTATTCTTTCAACCAAATCTCATGAATATAGTTTTTAGTTTTTCTCATTTAATTTGGATTAAAAGTAAGTATTATTTCATTAAAATAATATTTTATATTATTTAAAAAAAATTATAAAAAATAATTTACAAAAAAATCTTTACATGTTTGTTTTCTAAAAATATTTTGAATGAACTTTTTATTTTACTTTATTGATATGTATTAGTATGTCTGACCAATTTCCTGTTAGGGAATGCAAATGATCCGAATAACCTGTATATGTTACGACCCATTTCAATAATAGGTCGTGATGGCGCCCAACACCATTGTCGGGCAAGCCAACGCGGAATTATAATTAAATTCTTCTTTTATTTTTTTGCCAATTAGTTCCAGAAATCTCTTAAGTTAAGGTTAAAAACAAGTAATAGCCATTAAGGTACCCAAAATAATTATACAATTTTCAAAAGAAATAATCTACTAAAGCATGTGCCAAGACCTGGTGTCACAAGTTACGCGCAACTAGTAGAATGTACAAAAGTACAATCCTATCCTACTGTCCGAAATGGAATAGACAGCAAAAATAAATAAGAGAAACTCCATCAAGCTGCTGAACGGCACAGGAGGGGAGCAGCTCATCGTGGAAGTCTCGGAATAGGCTCAGTGATATGCACCGGACTGATAGCCAGATGTACCTGCCTCGTACCCTGTACAATTAAGTACAGAAGCGTAGTATGAGTACATAATCAATATGTACCCAGTAAGTATCCTGTCTAATCTCGAAGAAGTAGAGACGAGAAGTCGACTTGACACTTACTAGGGTCAAAATAATATGAGATATAAATTACATTGTGCATGGGTAAAAGCAATCAAATAGCAGTATGTAGCAAGAACAAACAGGTTCTCCCCTAAGGAATGTCACTACTAGCAACTTCATTTCACGGCAATTAATAATCTACATCATAGAAATTCTGAATAAAACAGGCGCAAAAATAGTACCGAGGTCGTACGGCCCGATCCAACATAAAGTAAATTGTGCACTGCCGAGGGTCGAGCGGCACGAACCATAGATGCATCTAATACCTCGCTCGCGAATCAAACATGCGACGCGGTCACATGTAATTAAACATATCAACAGACAAACAATGACATATAGCTGGAAAGAAATTACTCAATGCATTATTATCTTCCCTTTTATTTTTTTCTTAAAACCAATAATGGTCATGTTCCTCTTAAGTAATCTCATTCATCATAATCACCACGATTAAACAATCTAAATTAAACATAGAGTTGCACAGATACCACATAAAGCATGCTTTTGGGTCCTAAACTACCCGGACATATCACAATAGTAGCTACGCATGGACTCTCGTCACCTAGTACGTACGTAGCCCCCGCATTTAATGACAAATTATTAGATTATATCACCTATAGGGACAATTCCCTCTTACAAGGTTAGATAGGAGACTCACATCGCTCCAATTTGCACTTCCAATACCAAAAATGAGCCCGAACCCTCAAATTGGAGCCGAACGATTCAAAACTAGATAAACAAGGTAGGAACTAATCAAATTAAGCTTACAAGATCATTTTCTAACTATTTACGCAATTTCTCACCCTTAAACGCAAATTTTCTAAAATCCGACCCCGGGCCCACGTGCCCGGATTCCTAAATTTTTCAAGGGAAGTTGTTCTTCATAACCCAAGGATCAATAATATATGATTTCTAATTCATTTCATAACCAATTTCGTAATAAAATCTAAGTTTTATTAAAACCCTAGGTCTAGCTCTAACTCCATAATTTTACCTTAAATCCTAGTGTGTAATCTACCTAAACACAAGTGTTAAACTAAGAATGGGTGGGATAAGCTTACCTCAAGATGCCAAGTAGAAGTCCTCTCTTAAAAGCTCTCAAAATCGCCCAATGGAGTAATGGAATATGGCAAAAATGGACTTAGAGCCCGTAATAAATGAACTCACCGCCTCAGCGATTTCCGCATCTGCGATGAGGGGACCGCATCTGTGATCCCGCATCTGCGAGAAAAAGACCGCATCTGCGAAATCGGCTAAAGGGGCTGGGACCGCTTCTGCGGTCCTGAGGCCGCTTCTGCGGTTTGCGAGCCGCTTCTGCAATATGGCTTGGCCTTCCCTGGGGCCGCATCTGCGATAGATGGACCGCATCTGCGGTGACCGCAGGTGCGGTTATGACAGAGCAGCAGCTTCAGCACTTCTCAAAAATTTCAACTTCACTCGAGCCTCGTCCGATTGATGCTCGGGGCTCCCGGGCCCCGCTCGAATATACCGACAAGTCCGAAATTACGAGACGGGCCTACTCGAACCTTCGGAACGCCCGAAACAACGCAAAATCTAAGAATCACCCCCTAAAACCAAATGAATCAAACTTATGAACTTCAAGTTCTTAATTTTCCACCAACGAGCCAAAATGCCCTAAAACTACTCGGATTGATACCAAATTTTGCGGGTAGGTCTTAAATGATATTTCGGACCTGTTCCGAGATTCGGAACCAACATACGAGCCCGATACCCATGAAATCAATCATTAGTTAGTTTCTTTAAATCCTTAATAATTGAGATTAACAATTTCTAACAAAAATTCATTTCTCGGGCTAGCGACCTCGGAATTCGATACCGGGCATACGCCCAGGTCCCATATTTTCCTGCGGATCCTCCGGAACCATCAAAACATGAATTCGGGCCCGTTTGCCCAAAAGTTTGACCAAAGTCAAATTTAGCCTTTTAAGAAAATCCTAAAGAGTCAAATGTGCATATTTCAATCCAAACTCTTCTAAATCCTGAACCAACCATCCCCGCAGGTCGTAAATTAGTTAAAGCGAGCACGGAAAGTTTTATTTGGAAGAACGGGTTTCTAAAAAGACAAACGACCGGTCGGGTCGTTACAGTATAAAATTTGTAAAAATGTCAGTTTAAACTAATAATCATACATGAGATATCGTAAAAAAAAATCATAACTGACATCCTTTTAATTTTCAACTGTCTATCAAAAATTCACTTTATTAATTTGCTTATACTTTATTTAAACATAAAAAATATTTCTAACGTTACCTGCATATCAATAGTATATGCTTTTTGTAATATAAAGTTATAATATAAACATAATACATCAAATAAATTAATATGGTCGTAGTCACCAAAAGTACATTATAACTCTATATTTTTAAGAAGTGGCATATAAGATAAAAGAACTATATCGAAAACGGGAACAAACAAATTACTGGAAAAAGTAATTTCTTTGTCCTACCAGGAAAAGAAAGAAGACGAGCATTCGTAGATTGTAATTTAAAGTTTACAAATATGACGTCTTCATGTTCATGCTATATAATTTTTGAAAGATCATGGCTCAAATTTAATGATATAACTAATTATGATTATTTATGGCAAAAAAATAACATAATATGCATATATTTAAATAGCTATATGGCTAGAAATCTTTTACATGCTAAAAATAAAGGGGGGGGGGGGGGGTAGGGGGGGGACGTCCGTAAATCTTACAAAAAGTTGTAAGTGGGCGAATGTTAACAAAAAGGAATGCGTAAATAGGTTAAACTATGAGGAAAAAAAGGACTTCAAAACCTAAAAATGATGGAAAGAAATCCTAAATATTAGGGAAGTAATTGATTATCTATTCCTAAATATAGGAAAAATAATTCAATTTTTATTCCCAGATATTAGGAAATATTAAATAATTATTTCGCCTAATGTGAAATCAAATTTCAAAGGGTAAAAAAGGCGAACGACATTTCGCTAAGGGCCTTCGTGCTTTTAATATAACAAGCAACTTGAGTTGGCATAGCAATATGTATTATTAATTATACAACAAACGAAAAATAATACAAATATTTAAGTAATAAGACTTAGATCGAATGTATAACCGATTTTCTGTGATGGATTGCAATTGTTCAATAACCTGTATTAAAATTATAAGTTACGTGAGATTTGAAATTAGCCAAGTCCAAAACATGAAACAAAACATTATATAACAAAATTTCTTGATACAACACTAAAGATAATTTCTTGATGCAACACTAAAAACTGGTGTATGCAAACGTGCTTGCAAAATATGAAGTAGCAAAAGATGTTGATATTAGTAAAAGAAACAAAACCTGAGATCGTGATGTTGGAATAGCGCGAAGCTTGACGATTAAATTGTGACGTTGTAGCTTCTTTTATAGAAGTATTATGGTACAAAATTTGATACATGAAAGGAATTATATAAAGTAAATTTGTGTGTAGGTCAAAAAGACAAGAAAAATTTACCAAATAATAAAAACTTCTACCAAAATATAAGTCGTAACGTGAAGGAATTTTAACCAAGTCCAAACTTTCCTTGTGTAACTGTAACCAACGTGAAGAAATTTTTACCAAATATTAAGGCACATTTAATACTCCAACTTTCCTTGTGTACCAAAGTCCCAACTTTTACCAAGTCCCAAATGTAAAGGGAATATAACTAAGTCCCAAGTCCGAACTTTCCTTGTGTAACACTCGTGAAGAAAACTTTTATCAAATAATTAAGGCAAACATAATAACTCATTTAATACTCCAAAGAGTAAAAGGAACATAACCAATTTAATGAGATAGTGTCATTTAATGAGAGTGAAAATTAGGAATTTTTTTTTTTATTAAGTTTCCTTGTGTAAGAAACGTGAAGAAAATCTAACCAAATAATTAAGGCAAAGTTTAATAGCAAATAATTCAATATTATTTACCAAAATTTACCAAAAAATCTTACAATACTTAAATTACTATATTATCTAATGGGAACATTATGTTTTAAAGGGTAAAAAAGGCGAACGAAATTTCGCTAAGGGCCTTCGTGCTTTTAATATAATAGATGAGAAGCTATACTTCTATATATTTGCGCTCCACTTGGACTATTGATTAGCCAATACGGATTGGGCCGTGAATTGTAGAAATATGGCTGAAAAAATTTAAAAATAGCCAAATTTGCAAGTGGTCATTCAAAAGATAGCCACAATTTTAAAAGTAATCGAAATTTAGCCACTTTTCATGTAAAGTAAATCTGAACGAAAACACTATTCAAAATTCAAAAAAATACTCCAGTATAATATACTGGAGTTCCGATATACTTATGCTGGAACTCCACTATAATATACTGGAGTTCCAGTATATTATATTGGAACTTCCCGCTTGTTGGAGTTCCAGCATAATATAGTGGAAATTCATACACACGTGCACCGATCTCCAGTATATTATGCTGGAACTTTCCGTGTTGCAGCAAAATAATAGCTATTTTTTAATGACTTTGAAAACGCTGGCTATTTTTAAATGACCAGTTCGAAAACTAACTACTCCGTGCTATTTTTACAAATATGACACCATAAGAAGTGGTCTTAAATATTTGTTCTTCACTTGCCCCATGGGCAAACCTTCATGGTCAAAAGTTTTTTCATGGGGCAAAACATGAAAATTCGCCCATTGGATAAGCGTGGTCAAAAGTTCAAAACCATCAATTTTGAAAGGCCATTCTTGTAAATCATCCATTTAAGTAGCAAACTTGATTCTTGAAGGCCTTTCTCTACTTTATCCCATAATAAAGAGACCATTTTGTTTTCATGAAAGTTCTTTATACTTGTCTATCTATGTATTACAAGTCATAATATTGCTAATGTCATTATTTGCTATGTATAAAAATAGTATTAAGAGGTCGTTTGATAGCTGGTTAGAAGAAAGGTTATTCATGTATAAGGGGTAACATAACTTATACCATGTTTGGTAGGCAATAGTTATTTTGTATAAAATTCTGTATAACTAATACCATGTTTGGTTGACATTTTTCAATTATGCATAAATAATACATGTATAAGTTATGAGTCAATCTGTGTATTATTTTATGCGAGGTAGAAGGTGGAATAACTAATACATGTATTAGTAATAGATGGATAAAATACTGAAATGACAAATTTACCCCTATCACTTTACACATAAGGCTTCCTTATTTCTCTGCCAACCCGTCAACAGGTTTCACTTGCTTTCACTTGCCAACTATATACCTTGTCTTCTCTCATTTTTAAAGAACAAACTAGCAAAAGCAAACTGGAGAAGCCACTAGAAAATGAAAATACCAAAACTAAGAAGTGAAAATCAAATATGTCTAAATTTCACATAGTTCAGTAGTATGACGAAGAAGTGAAAGTAACATCAAAGTTCCTAACTAAATTGTTTCCTACATAAATGGAAAGAGAGAAAAAACAATGCAAAAGAAGGCCAGGGGTATAGTTGTAAACAAGCATTTTACTTTAAAATTTATATAATGTATATCAATTTCTAATACAACAAACCAAACATTCAAAAAAATAATCTCTGCATAACTAATACCTGCATAACTAATCCCTGCATTACTTATCCCTGCATAACTAATCCCTGCATAACTAATACATGTATAACTAATACCTGCATAACTCTAACCGGCAACCAAACGACCCCTAAGTGTATAATTAAGGCGAAATGGCTTCCCAGCCACTTAAACTTGCATCAGTTTGGAAAGCCGATATAAGAACTCTTGGGTTTCCCATTTGAACACCTTTACTTGAGAAAATGGCTACTAATAAACACCTTTGACCGTTGACTATGCTTATGTGGCAGTATTATAGCTGATGTGGTCAATTGCGTGTTAATCACGGTTATAAAGCGCGTGAATACAATAAAATTTAATAAAAATAAATAAAATAGATCCATTTGTATTTATTCTTCCCCGTACCCTTACCCCCTACCTCTCCCTTTTCTTCACTCATGTGACCTACTTCCCCCCCCCCCCCCCCAATTATTTCTCTTCTTCTTCCTTTTCCGTCTATTCCACCTTTATTCCACAAATTTTTTGATAAATCACACTCCAAAGCTCCATATTAAACCGCCATATTTGTTTAATCTTTAATTTTTCACTATCAATCACACTCCAAAGCTCTATATTAGAGAAAAGTCTACACCCATTATCATAAAAATAAACCCAACGAATTAAGGCAGATGAAAAAATCTGGTCTAATTTTGTAGTATGAATGGGTCAAAAGAAATTGAAAAGCAAATAGTGTTTGCTTCTTTCTAGTTTGCTGAAATTATTTTCTGATTTATTAGGAAAAATTGGGTATGATTTCGATTACATTGCTGCTTTCTGATTTGATGATTTGTTAGGAAAAGTTGGGTCTGATTTCAATTATGGTAAAAGTTATTCATTGTTTCATGATTTTTCTTTTTGATCTTTGGAGGTGGCAATTTTTATCTCTTAGTTTAGGTGATATTTTTCTTGTAATTTTGGGTGGTAAAAGGTTTTGCAGATTGTTCATATTTTCTTGGTGAGAAGATGATAAACAATGAAAGTGAAAGGTATTGGGTAGGATAGAAAAAAGACAATCACCGGAGCCGTTGATGATAAAATCTAAAAAATTTCAAATCGATTCCCAGTTCGGTAAGGTTTTTCTGGCGGGTTTTGAGGGAGTGGAAGGGATGTGTAGAAAAAATTAATTTGATTAAAAAAAAAGTGGGACCTTGAACATACATGTGTCAATACAAAATATGAATGAACGGATGATGTGGCTATAAAAAATATTAAATTAAATCCATGTCAGCAGCAATTGAACAACACGCACCATCACACGTGTTTATTAGTAACCATTTTCTCAAGTATAGGTGTTCAAATGGGAAACCCAAGAGTTTATATATCGGCTTTCCAAACTGATGCAAGTTTAAGTGGCTGGGAAGCCCGTGGTGCTACGCCCAATAGGCCAGTAGAAATACTTGTACCTGTGCAACAAAATGCACAGCAAGTGTAGCATGAGTACGAAAACAACGTGTACACAGTAAGTATCCCGCCTAATCTCGAAGAAGTAGAGACGAGATGGCAACTCCGACACTTACTAAAGGTCCAGTAATAGTATTATTAATGCGATAACTCACAGGTTTATTAAGAACAACAGTGGGTTCAGATGAGTCACTAAACAGGTGAAAGTTCTTTTTTATTTAAAGTCTCCGAATTCATAATCCATTAATTAACAATTATCTCAAGTCGGGGAGAGTAGATAGCAATATCAATAAATCTCAAGGCAAGCAATACAAGCATGCGCAACTCATGCCGAGGTCGTACGGCCCGATCCAACATAAATGTAAATTGTGCACTGCCAAGGGTCGAGCGGCACGAACCATAGATGTATCTATTACCTCCGCTCGGGAATCATACATGCGACGCGGTCAAATTTAAATAAACAATCACCTTGCTCGTCTACCATACATGCGACGCAGGTACACATAGAAATACATGCTCAAACAGCAAATTAAGAGTTTATCGGGGAACATTTATCCAAATAAAAGCCAATCCTCTTTTAATGATTTAAGAAAATAAAGTTTAATCCTCTTAGAAATTCATTTACCAATTCAATAGGGTTTAAGTAATTCAATCGCCAATAAGACCACATATATTCCAAGTATACATACTTTTGGGTCCTAGGCTACCCGGACTTAAACATATTAGTAGCTACGCACGGACTCTCGTCACCTCGTGCGTACGTAGCCCCCACAAATAGGAGCACATAACCAATTATTTCACCTATGGAGACAATTCCCTCCTACAAGGTTAGAAAGGAGACTCACCTCACTCTGAAGATCCATAACCGGCATTCCACGCCCTTCTGACGACTCGAATTGATGCTAAAAGCTCCAAAGCTAGCCAATACTTATGTAAATCCATTAATATATGCTCAATTACTCATCACAATCCAATTTATAACAATTCCTAACCCCTGATCGAAAAGTTGACAAAAATGCCTTCGGGCCCACGTGCTCGGATTTGGATTTTTTCGAAGATAAAGTTTACCCATAACCTCACGAACTCAAATATATAATTCACTCTCAATTTCATATCCAAAATCGTGGTCAAAATCCAAGAATATCAATTTTCTAGGTTTTCCCTCAAACCCCAAGTTTTCCACTAATTTCCATGCTTAAATTCGTGTATAAACCATGTATTTAACCCATAACTAGAAGAAATCACTTACCTCATGATATATGACGAAGCCCCCCTCTTCAAAAGCTCCAAAAATCGCCCAAGCCGAGTGAAAAATGGTGAAATGAACTCAAACCCCGTTTTTTAAACATTCTGTCCAGCCCAGGTCCGCCCTTCTTCGTGAACGCGGAAATGCCCTCGTGTTCGCGAAGCACAACCTGCATTAGCCCCAAATATATTCATCGCGTTTGCGGCTAGGTGCTCGCGTTCGCGAAGGTCAGCTTCCCAGACCTTACGCGTTCGCGTACCAGGCCTCGCGTTCGCGTAGGCCATTGAACTCAGGCCCAGCTCCCCTATTTTCTTCTACGCGTTCGCGATCACCCGCTCGCGTTCGCGTAGACAACTCAGCCCACCCCTTCGTGTTCGCGACTTCCACTACGCGTTTGCGAAGTCCAATTCCATCAGCCTCCTGTCACACCTCCTCTTTCCTACACCCGTCCCGAAGGATAATGTAAGGGAGTTTTTCCATTTAAAGTGACATTATTCGAAATGGGATTATTTATTTATTTTTAGAGTCGCCACTTGGGAAAGGATTGGCTTTTGGTGTCCCAAGTCACTGATTTAATTTAAATCCCAAATCGAGGAAAATTTCGACTTCCTATTGGAGTCTGCGAACCAGAAATTCTGAATAAGGAATTCTGTTGACCCGAGGGAAGGTGTTAGGCGCCCCCGGATCCCGTGGTTCTAGCACGGTCGCTTAAATTATTATAATTGGCTAAGAATCTGATTTTAATACATATTCAACTTATGTGCCTTTTATTAATAACCTGCTTTTATTTTTATATTTTAATAAGAATTGCAACGTCGTGAAAATGTATCTCGAACCACGTCGCACCAGTACGCCCGTGATTTTTGGCACATTTCAACGTCGTTGAAATTTGGATTTGGGTCACATAGATGTCACCCGGGTTTAGGAAGGTAATATTATTAAATGTCGGACCTACAGCAACTAGCGTATTATTAACTTTGCGGGAGGCCATGAAATTCGCTAAATGGCACGCCCCGAGGTCTAAAATATTTTTATGTAAGTATTCAAAGAGAGCCACGCAATTCATGTATTTTTATTTGGCGCGGTGCACCTCATTTTTATTTAAGGCTTTCCTAAAAGAGGCTACGATTCTCTATTAAGGGATTGTCTCTAAAGGGGCCTTAACTAACAGGCCCAAAGCTTATATCTAAACTAAATCCACAATTTGAAAGAACAAGAGTCCTTAGTATATTTGCTTCAAATCTGGCCCAGTAGAAGAAAGGCCAGAACTACCATTTCAGGGACGGCTATTTAGCCTTGGGCCTCAATGCAGGCCCAATATGAAAACACGTAAGAAATAACTGGGCCAGGCATCCTACACATTAGAAATCAATTTCAGATTTGTTCAATTCACCAACATCAACTCAATTCTGACATTTGTAATCTGATCGGGTCTAAACTAATGAAACCTTACAAACAATTAGTGAACTCCAATGATTAAACTAGCGTAGTCAAAGCTTACTGAGAAATAAACACGAAACTTACTGTATTGGCATGCTATTTTTGAATTCAAAAGCAAAATGCTGGAGTTAAAACTGACTTAGAGAATCATTTACATATTTGGTTAAGCTTAAGGTTCATGCTCGTTTTTTAGTCTGTGTTTAACCAATGCTCAATTCAACCCACTAAATAAAACTGAAATTTTGACTACAAATACAATTCACAATCTGATTAAAATGTTCAAATTATTCAAATCTCAACTACTGCTACTACGTATCTAACATGTGTTTAGGAAGTTAAAAGTCCATACAGTCCAGTGCAGTCCAGTGCAGTCCATGAAGTCCTAATTAATACATTTCAGTCATTGCTTAAATAAATCAACTAAACCAAAAGGCTAAGCTAAACAACAGCTAGCAAGTAGTTCTTCATTATGCGACTTCAATTGTGTTCATACATGCTGATATGACTCCAATATCTCTTGAGTCTAAGGATATACCTGGAATTAGAACAGAAATGAAGAAGAGGTAAGTCAGCTAAGCAGTAGCTAACAGCAGCTCAAACTCAAAGCAGTTAGATCAATTTTTGACTTCAAAACACCACAACCAAGCCAGGAAGGAACAACAGCAGATTACACACCAGAAGCAAGCAGAACCAGATACGATTGGATCAAATTCTACTCGAAATCAACCAGAATTCCTGGACTTGAACCCAAATCAGATCTAAGAGATGCTCAGGCCATTTTTAACCCTATGTTGACTGAAACATTACTCTACAGTTGAAATTCTAACTTAAACTCCTAAAAGAGTTCGAATGGAACAGTATTTTTGGATTTTTTTGTAGTTTTAGTTTTGTATTATTTTTTTTTTATTGGGATGAACTGAGATCTAAAAGAGCTTTGGATTGTTGAATTCAAATTCTAGATATGCTGAAATTGTAGAGACTGTTTTGGGGGGGGAGGATCTTTTGGGGTTCAAAAACTTGTGAATCAAGGCAAATGAATGCCTATTTATAGATGAACTTAGGGTCCAACTTCAGATTTTCCCTTAACCCATTAGTCCCTATTTTAATTCTATTTTTACCCTTTATTTTCTGACTTGTTACACAAGTAACTACACCTTTTTATTGAAATCTATACTAAAGTCCATCCTAGAAGGTTCTATACCCATTACAATTTCTATTCTATCCTTACCTTGGTTCTAAAATTACCAATCTTAATGAAACTACCCTTTTCCATGCCTAAACTACCCTTTGAACCCTCTTGGAATTACTGAGCTAAACCAGACCATTCTAAACTAAAACTTAACGATGCTAATTAATGCTAAACACTGAATTAAGGCATTATCAATGATAACTACTGATTAAACTAGACTAAACTGACTAGACTAACTCAAATCAAACATTAGAACAAAAATTAAAATCAACAAAGCCTAAACAGAATCGACTAAGACGGCTAATAAAGAATTAAGGATTATAACAATGAACCATAAACTGAAACCAAATATTTAGCAAGACGGATTCAAAACGAAAAATTAAACTAAAACCTAAAATTAGCAAGACAGGATTAAACCAACCAAACAAAATTAAACTAAAGCTAAGAACAATTACAAGAGCAATATGAAACACATACTGAACAGAATCGAACAAAAACTTACTAATTTTGAGCATTCGACTGACTACGGGACGAACTCTGACCAGCTATTGTTGTTTGAATCTTCCGGGATTCTTGACACGTAACATCTCTAATCGTGTGTTTTCAAAAGAAAACACGTGATTAGGGAAATTACGGTCCAAAATCCCCAAGATTTCTGAATTAGGGTTCTGCCGAAATTTGGGATTTAGAATTTGTAATGTTCCGGGCAGATTCGAGACAAGTGGCTATGGAGGTTGGGTAGAGGAGGTTCGGACGGTTCTGTGGTGTGAATTTGGGTTGATTTGGGACAACTGATGTCATGGCCGGAAAACTTTAAACCGTTATTCGAAGGATTCAGCGTTGATTCGAGGGACGGGGTCTGGGGAATTAGGTAGAGGAGACTCAGATGAACCTAGGGTGTTAATTTGGGACTATTTGGCATACTTTGGGTCTTGGCCGGAGAATCTGTGATATAATATTTGACACTTTTGGCCGGGATTTGAAGGAGATCATTTGCATATTTGGAAAAAGGGTGAAAAGGAGAAGCTGGGGTGTTATTTTGGTGAAGTTTGGAGATTCTCCGCCGCCGTGGGCGATTTCCGGCGGCGGAGCACGGTGAGGGAACGGTGGAGGCGTGGTGGGGAAAGGCGGCGTTACAGGGAGTGGTTGTACGAGGAGGGAGAGAAATGTTTAGGGTTTTGAGTTAATTTTCGGACAGTTTTATTTAATTAACAATGACCTCTGAAGACCGTTGGATGATGAGGGACGAAGGGCTCAGATTGTTTTGAGTAAAGAGAACTCAAAACTGCGTCGTTTTGAGTCTTAATGGGAGACGGACCGGGTTGGTAGATTGGGCTAGACTTGGGCGTGTATTGGAATGGGTTTCAGGGGACACGCTTGGGCTTGGGTAAGAGCTTCAAAGACTGGCCCAAATAATTTGATTTCAATTGAAGACTTCAATTTCTTTTTATTATTTTCCTCTCCTTTTCTTTTCAAATTAAAACTAAAATCCTAAATTAAATTAAAAACCCAACTAACTCATTAAAACTACTCGAAAATCACAAATTAAAACTAAAAGGTGCAAGATGACTATTTTTGTGACTTTCCTTTTTTTTTTATTTATAAAATAACTAATTTGCTAAGTAATGTGGAATTAAATCCTAAATGCAAATGCCATGCATATTTTTTATATTTTTCATATGAAATAAAATGCACAAATAAAATGCAAACAATTAACAGAAAATAACACAAAATTCACAAAAGTGTAAAATAGTGAAAGAAAAAATTATTTTGTTTGAATTTTTGGGAATAATTCATATAGGGCAAAAATCACGTGCTCACAGCTGCCCCTCTTTGCTCGGGAACATGAAGAGTTTCCGTGCAAAGATAAGTGAGCGAAAACGAGCGATTTTTGCCCGTTTGAGTATTCCGTGTGAAGCATTTTGAAAAGATTTGACCGCACCCTGCTTCAAAGGTTGCCTACATATCCTGGGCTAAACAGGAATCAGGTCAGTGTAGTTCGGAAAGGTCTGATAGCTGGGACTACCAGGGACTGTGATTTCACTGCTGTTGCTGTTGCTACTGCTCGTTGACCTCCTTATTACACCATGTTGAAATTAAAAAGAAGCTAGCCTAAGCTATGATCTATGAATTACAAAAGGGTCCTATCTATGTCTTCTAACTTGCTCTTGTGTTGCCTTGAACTTGTATTCTTCCACTGGAATTCTTGCGTTGTTGCCTTGCATTGTGATTGGAGATGTTTCGCCATTCCTCCGAATGATGCTGGACTGCTGAAGTTTGAAATATGTACCTCTATTCTCCAGGCAGGCTCCTGATTGCTGACGCTTGAAAGTATTCCCTTGTTCTCCAGGTGGGCTCCTGATTACTGAACTTGAAAAGTATTCCCTTGTTCTCCAGGTGGGCTCCTGACTGCAACAAAATAAACAACAAAGAAAATTTTCTGCCCCAGTTTGGTGACTGGGTATAGCATGTTATCAAATATTAAAAATTAAAAGCTAAAATTTGAATTGTACTTCCCTTGTTCTCCAGGTGGGCGCCTGATTGCTGAAGCTTGAAAAGTATTCCCTTGTTCTCCAGGTGGGCTCCTGATTGCTGAACTTGAAAAGTATTCCCTTGTTCTCCAGGTGGGCTCCTGACTGCTGAAACTTGAAAAGTATTCCCTTGTTCTCCAGGTGGGCTCCTGATTGCTGAAGCTTGAAGTGTGTGCCTCTGTTCTCCAGGCGGGCTCGTGACTGCTGAAACTTGAAATGTATGCCTCTGTTCTCCAGGCGGGCTCCTGACTTCAACAAAATAGACAAAAACAAAGAAAATTTTCTGCCCCAGTTTTGTAGCTGGGCACATATTACCAGATATTAACAAGAATTTGAAAGCTAAAACTTGAATTGTAATACCTCTGTTCTCCAGGCGGGCTCCTGACTGCTGAAACTTGAAATGTATGCCTCTGTTCTCCAGGCGGGCTCCTGACT
>NW_017670366.1:293510-294281 GCF_001879085.1 Nicotiana attenuata | reverse complement strand
ACTGGGTACAGCATGTTATCAAATATTAAAAATTAAAAGCTAAAATTTGAATTGTACTTCCCTTGTTCTCCAGGTGGGCGCCTGACTGCTGAAGCTTGAAAGTATTCCCTTATTCTCCAGGTGGGCGCCTGACTGCAACAAAACAAACAAAGAAAATATTCTGCCCCAGTTTGCACTAGGAAAATTTGGGAGTTGTTAGCAAAATATAGATCACCTAAGCTATCGATGCAATGATAAGAGTAAAACAAAAGACTTAATTGGAATGCACGATCCTGAGAGTAAAAACCAAGGACATTTGACTAGCAAATTCATCAGACTAGGCCTTCTATCTTAGGAGAAAGATTCCTCAGACTAAGATTTTGATCCTAGGAGAAAGCCCACTAGACTAGGTCTTCAATCTTAGGAGAACAATTCATCAGACTAAGATTTCCTATCTTAGGAGAAAGATTCATCAGACTAAGATGTGATCCTAGGAGAAAATTCATCAGACTAGGTTCATTTTGTTATCTTAGGAGAAAGGTTCATCAGACTAAGATGTTGACTCTAGGAGAAGATTCATCAGACTAGGTCCACTTTTGTTATCTTAGGAGAAAGGTTCATCAGACTAAGATTTTGACTCTAGGAGAAGATTCATCAGACTAGGTCTCTTGTTATCTTAGGAGAAAGATTCATCAGACTAAGATTTTGACTCTATAAAACTCCATCAGACTAGGCCTTTTATCCTTAGGAGGTAAACATTGTGAAAAGTATGGCAAAGGTCAATGATTTGAG
>NW_017670366.1:284622-290229 GCF_001879085.1 Nicotiana attenuata | reverse complement strand
CCTGAATCGGCTTCAACATGTCCAGTGCCTTAACCGCTGAAACAGACTGGCGTATGATTCTCCCAATAGAGTGAAGTCTTTCTTCTTTCATAACCTCTCATTCTTATATGCCGGATTGGGCCGGAAACCTGAGCCGGGGTGTTTTTTGGGAAGCTCGCGGGGGTAGATGGGCATTCTGAGGAGCTGGGTACTGAGAGTGTGATGTGCGACTTTGGGATTTCTGTGGAGAGAAGTAGCATCGAGGACGGTCATCTAATGCACAAGGATAACCACGGGGACGATGTCGAGGCCGGAAGTGTTGATCAGGAAAGCCTATTGGATCGTCCTTTCTGTTCCTCTTTCTTCCAACCAAACTTACTGGTACGTTCTGACTGGCTTGACTCACGATTTTGCCTGACTTGATTCCTTCTTCCGCTAGCTCCCCCATTTTTAACACATCATTGAAAGGCTTACCCAAGGCCGGGATCAAATGGCTGTAGTAGGTGGGTCCCTGGGCCTGTAGAAAAAGCTTAACCATTTCTTCTTCGTTGATCGGGGGACTGACTCGAGCAACCTGCTCCCTCCATCTGAGCCCAAATTCATTAAAGCTTTCCTCCGGCCTCTTTTCCATCTTAGATAGCAAGGTGCGGTCTGGGGTAACACTTGATTTGCGTTGAAAGTATCGGACAAAGTCTTGAGCCATGTCGCCCAATGTAAGCCACCCATCGATATTTTGACGACTATGCCAATCCAAAGCTGCCCCAGTTAGGCTTTTACTGAAATATGCCATCATCACGTCATCTTTCTCTCCAACAATCCTCATTTCGTTGCAATAGGTCCTCAGGTGGGCTACCGGATCTCCACGCCCATCGTACAAGTTAAAGTCTGGTACTTTGAATCCTGCGGGCAGGCGGGTGTCATGTGGCACAATCGGTCCTTTGCAAGTCATGCTACCCTGGCCTTCCACTCTTCGCTTGTCCCTTAAGGACAATTCTGTGCTTGTCAATTTCCTGGGTACCTCTTCTCGCCCTGTTCTTCCCGTAACCCTTTCATTTCTACCATGAATCTGCTCATCCTGGGAGCTCTTCTTGTATGGATCAAGGACCTTGTGGGCAACCTCTGAAGGGTGAAATCGGGCATTACGTGCGTTGGGTGGATGTTCATTGTCTGGGGTAATGGATATGACAGGAGGGCACTATTGGGGAGAGGTAATTGAAGGATGAGCGATGGAGCTACTAGGGTAGTTGGGGCGAGCGTGATAAGCGGGTGTATCTGGAGAATATGGAGGATCATCCGGCATTGTGTTGGGAGTTTGGGTAGCGTCCGTGAAAATTGGTGGTGGCGGGGGTGGTGCCTTTCCAGTCATCCAGGCTTGATACATATTTGTCATGTGTTGTCTCAACATCCGCACCTCTTTAACCAACCCATTATCCCGTTCCACCAATTGTTGTCAAACATCGGTATCAAACAACTCAGTTCTGTTGTTCTTTGCCATTGCCTTTTGCCTCTGGATTGCAGGGAAAAGTTACTTTTAAAACCACAAACCAACCACTTGTCTGAAATGATATGGCAAAATGAAACCATCACGTTAGCGTTAGGGTATTTAACACATTGGTAACAGCTTTTGATCGGGCGCATGCGTCATCCCGGCTTCCCTTATTTCCAATTGCAAACTTTTCTTCCTTTGTCTTTCTTCTTTTTCCTTCTTTTTTCTTCACTCTTGCCTTTGTCCTCTCTCGTTCGTATTTCCTTCCTTTCTTGAGTTTTGTTTTTCCGCTCTTTTCTTTTCTTTTTGCCTTTTGTGGTTTTTTCCTCTCTTTTCTCGTTTTTTTTCTTTTGCTTTTGGTTATGGTCGAATCCTATGGAGATTGCCTACGTATCACGACCCCGCGTGAATCAGACCGACCGTAGTTCTTGCAGAATAA
The DNA here is from genome assembly GCF_001879085.1 of Nicotiana attenuata. Classification (NCBI taxonomy): domain Eukaryota; kingdom Viridiplantae; phylum Streptophyta; class Magnoliopsida; order Solanales; family Solanaceae; genus Nicotiana; species Nicotiana attenuata. The sequence continues at coordinate 288,325 of NW_017670366.1, read as the reverse complement.
ATGCAAAGTAGAAGCAAAATATTTTTTGGGATTTTCAATTTTATTGATAGAAAATACGTCTATTACAAAGACTCAAAACTGACAGATTAAACAACTAACAGACTCTAATGCAGAAAAGAACTACAGACTCCATTATCCCTATTCTATTTTAAACGAAAATACAGACTTAATCAACTGACTGACTTTTACAGACTCCGGTAGAAAAGGAAATACAGACTCAGAAGACAATCATGAATACATTAAAGCTCCTAGCGCCCGCTGGACATCATTCGGTCTCGCCGCGGGCCTATATGCAAGTTCCCCTTATTTTGAATCGTGCTCATCCTGCACATTTATTAAGGTGATTTAATCACTTATTTTGACCTAAAAGGAAAAAAAAATGACACTATTTTTGTTCAAATTTCCAATTTTAAAACAAACGGCCGGTTTTGCAGTTACGGCCTTTCAGCACTTCGGGGAGAAGATTTTAAGGCTGTGTCTGTTAACCGTTGAACTGACTCAGGGTGGCTGTTCTTGCAAAAACAGCCTTCCGGCACCCCTTTGGGGACATTCGGCTTAGTTTAAACAAGAATGGCGGCACCCGACTTATTCATGACGAAATTGAAAAAAAATTTTGGCATTTTTGGCTATTTTTGAAAAGGGGAGGTTGGACCCGATGAGGGTTGCCTACGTATCTCACATCCGGTGAGAATCAAACCTGGGTAGTTCGGGCAAATAAATCTAACTATTTTGAAAACAAGACTCTTTTTTTTGTTTTGTTGGCAAATACACTATTTATGAAAGCAAGATTCTTTTTTTATATATTTTCTTTTCAGTGGCAAATAAAATACAATAAACTAATTTGAAAATAAAACTCTTTTTGTTTTTCTTTTCCATTGGCAAACTTAAAAAAACTTTTCTTTTTTTTTCATTTTCTAAAAAATTCGGCAGTATTTCGGCACTACTTGGACATCGGTTTTATAGGTAATTAACTCTCCACACTGCTATTTTCCCTTTTCTCTTCTTGTTTTTCAACCTTCCAGATATTCAAAGCCGGTCTGCATGCGGGTCCCAAACAGATAAATGCACAAGTAGGATGCAGCAGGATGGTCCATTATTCCGGGTACACCTGTCCTAGACGGAGCCAACCCCTGTGTTGAGTCCCCTAAGTCAAAATGCACGTGATGCAGATAAGCGTTCCTACTAGGGATCCGGCATGGGGTCAAGTTATTCTATGTTCAAAACCTGGGTATGTGTTCTAGACTGTGTACCCGAGCGGACAACTCGAGTCGAGGAGGGGGCTACGTACCGGGAACAAAAAGGCCATCCGGCTTAGTAACTTGTCCGGCCTCTTTCTTATTTCAGGGTATTGACACTAACAGAATAGGGAGTCTCCACCAGTGAGCACATCCCCGGAGGTGAGAAGAGAAGGGTTTCATCACAGTTTATATACAATCCAGATAATATCAAAGCGGTAAAACGCAACATTTTCCATTTAAAGCCAAATACAACAATATTTCTAAGCTCGAATTCTGAACCCTGAACCAAAGTTCTGGGTTCTTGTCCCCAGTGGAGTCGCCAGAGCTGTCACACCTCCTCTTTCCTACACCCGTCCCGAAGGATAATGTAAGGGAGTTTTTCCATTTAAAGTGACATTATTCGAAATGGGATTATTTATTTATTTTTAGAGTCGCCACTTGGGAAAGGATTGGCTTTTGGTGTCCCAAGTCACTGATTTAATTTAAATCCCAAATCGAGGAAAATTTCGACTTCCAATTGGAGTTGCGAACCAGAAATTCTGAATAAGGAATTCTGTTGACCCGAGGGAAGGTGTTAGGCGCCCCCGGATCCCCTGGTTCTAGCACGGTCGCTTAAATTATTATAATTGGCTAAGAATCTGATTTTAATACATATTCAACTTATGTGCCTTTTATTAATAACCTGCTTTTATTTTTATATTTTAATAAGAATTGCAACGTCGTGAAAATGTATCTCGAACCACGTCGCACCAGTACGCCCGTGATTTTTGGCACATTTCAACGTCGTTGAGATTTGGATTTGGGTCAATAGATGTCACCCGGGTTTAGGAAGGTAATATTATTAAATGCCGGACCTACAGCAACTAGCGTATTATTAACTTTGCGGGAGGCCATGAAATTCGCTAAATGGCACGCCCCGAGGTCTAAAATATTTTTATGTAAGTATTCAAAGAGAGCCACGCAATTCATGTATTTTTATTTGGCGCGGTGCACCTCATTTTTATTTAAGGCTTTCCTAAAAGAGGCTACGATTATCTATTAAGGGATTGTCTCTAAAGGGGCCTTAACTAACAGGCCCAAAGCTTATATCTAAACTAAATCCACAATTTGAAAGAACAAGAGTCCTTAGTATATTTGCTTCAAATCTGGCCCAGTAGAAGAAAGGCCAGAACTACCATTTCAGGGACGGCTATTTAGCCTTGGGCCTCAATGCAGGCCCAATATGAAAACACGTAAGAAATAACTGGGCCAGGCATCCTACACATTAGAAATCAATTTCAGATTTGTTCAATTCACCAACATCAACTCAATTCTGACATTTGTAATCTGATCGGGTCTAAACTAATGAAACCTTACAAACAATTAGTGAACTCCAATGATTAAACTAGCGTAGTCAAAGCTTACTGAGAAATAAACACGAAACCTACTGTATTGGCATGCTATTTTTGAATTCAAAAGCAAAATGCTGGAGTTAAAACTGACTTAGAGAATCATTTACATATTTGGTTAAGCTTAAGGTTCATGCTCATTTTTAGTCTGTGTTTAACCAATGCTCAATTCAACCCACTAAATAAAACTGAAATTTTGACTGCAAATACAATTCACAATCTGATTAAAATGTTCAAATTATTCAAATCTCAACTACTGCTACTACGTATCTAACATGTGTTTAGGAAGTTAAAAGTCCATACAGTCCAGTGCAGTCCATGAAGTCCTAATTAATACATTTCAGTCATTGCTTAAATAAATCAACTAAACCAAAAGGCTAAGCTAAACAACAGCTAGCAAGTAGTTCTTCATTATGCGACTTCAATTGTGTTCATACATGCTGATATGACTCCAATATCTCTTGAGTCTAAGGATATACCTGGAATTAGAACAGAAATGAAGAAGAGGTAAGTCAGCTAAGCAGTAGCTAACAGCAGCTCAAACTCAAGGCAGTTAGATCAATTTTTGACTTCAAAACACCACAGCCAAGCCAGGAAGGAACAACAGCAGATTACACACCAGAAGCAAGCAGAACCAGATACGATTGGATCAAATTCTACTCGAAATCAACCAGAATTCCTGGACTTGAACCCAAATCAGATCTAAGAGATGCTCAGGCCATTTTTAACCCTATGTTGACTGAAACATTACTCTACAGTTGAAATTCTAACTTAAACTCCTAAAAGAGTTCGAATGGAACAGTATTTTTGGATTTTTTGTAGTTTTAGTTTTGTATTTTTTTTTTTATTGGGTATGAACTGAGATCTAAAAGAGCTTTGGATTGTTGAATTCAAATTCTAGATATGCTGAAATTGTAGAGACTGTTTTGGGGGGGATTTTTTGGGGTTCAAAAACTTGTGAATAAAGCCAAGAAGACTGCCTTTTATAGGCATCAATGAGGGCAGCTTTCAGCTTTTGTGTTTGCCCTTTAATCCTTCACTTATTTCTACTTAACCCTCTATTTTCTGACTTGTTAC
>NW_017670366.1:147330-284597 GCF_001879085.1 Nicotiana attenuata | reverse complement strand
TTATAACAAATGAACCATAAAACTGAAACCAAACATTTAGCAAGACGATTCAAAATGAAAAATTAAACTAAAACCTAAAATTAGCAAGACAGGATTATACCAACCAAACAACATTAAACTAAAGCTAAGAACAATTACAAGAGCAAGATGAAACACATACTGAACAGAATCAAAAATCGAATCGAACAAAAACTCACTAATTTTGAGCATTCGACTGACTATGGGACGAACTCTGACCAGCCATTGTTGTTTGAATCCTCTGGGATTCTTGACACGTAACATCCCTAATCGTGTGTTTTTCAAAAGAAAACACGTGATTAGGGAAATTACGGTCCAAAATCCCCAAGATTTCTGAGTTAGGGTTCTGCCGGAATTTGGGATTTAGAATTTGTAATGTTCCGGGCAGATTCGAGACAAGTGGCTATGGGGGTTGGGTAGAGGAGGTTCGGACGGTTCTGTGGTGTGAATTTGGGTTAATTTGGGACAACTGATGTCATGGCCGGAAAACTTTAAACCGTTATTCGAAGAGTTCAACGTTGATTCGAGGGACGGGGTTTGGGGAATTAGGTAGAGGGGACTCAGATGAACCTAGGGTGTTAATTTGGGACTATTTGGCATACTTTGGGTCTTGGCCGGAGAATCTTTGATTTAATATTTGACGCTTTTGGCCGGGATTTGAAGGAGATCATTTGCATATTTGGAAAAAGGGTGAAAAGGAGAAGCTGGGGTGTTATTTTGGTGAAGTTTGGAGATTCTCCGCCGCCGTGGGCGATTTCCGGCGGCGGAGCACGGTGAGGGAACGGTGGAGGCGTGGTGGGGAAAGGCGGCGTTACAGGGAGTGGTTGTACGAGGAGGGAGAGAAATGTTTAGGGTTTTGAGTTAATTTTCGGACAGTTTTATTTAATTAACAATGACCTCTGAAGACCGTTGGATGATGAGGGACGAAGGGCTCAGATTGTTTTGAGTAAAGAGAACTCAAAACTGCGTCGTTTTGAGTCTTAATGGAGACGGACCGGGTTGGTAGATTGGGCTAGACTTGGGCGTGTATTGGAATGGGTTTCAGGGGACACGCTTGGGCTTGGGTAAGAGCTTCAAAGACTGGCCCAAATAATTTGATTTCAATTGAAGACTTCAATTTCTTTTTATTATTTTCCTCTCCTTTTCTTTTCAAATTAAAACTAAAATCCTAAATTAAATTAAAAACCCAACTAACTCATTAAAACTACTCGAAAATCACAAATTAAAACTAAAAGGTGCAAGATGACTATTTTTGTGATTTTCCTTTTTTTTTATTTATAAAATAACTAATTTGCTAAGTAATGTAGAATTAAATCCTAAATGCAAATGCCATGCATATTTTTTATATTTTTCATATGAAATAAAATGCACAAATAAAATGCAAACAATTAACAGAAAATAACACAAAATTCACAAAAGTGTAAAATAGTGAAAGAAAAAATTATTTTGTTTGAATTTTTGGGAATAATTCATATAGGGCAAAAATCACGTGCTCACACCTCCCACTATCCTCTTCGCAAACGCGAGACTCCCTTCGCGTTTGCGAAGAAGGAAACCAGATACCAGCAATCAGCAGCAGCTTTTTATCCAATTTCGATCGGAAACCACCCGGAAACACACCCGAGGCCCCCGGGACCCCGTCCAATCACACCAACCAGTCCCAAAACACATTACGGACTTGCTCGAGGCCTCAAATCATATCAAACAATACTAAAACCACGAATCGACCTCCAATCCAAGCTTTATGAACTTTAGAATTTTAAACTTATACTTTCGATGTTTAAACCTATCAAATCACGTCCGATTGACTTCAAATTTTGCGCACAAGTCATATTCGACATTATGGACCTACTTTAACTTTCGAAATCGGATTCCGACCCCGATATCAAAAAGTCCATCTCCGGTCAAACCTCTCAAAAACCTTCAAATTTCTATCCGTAGCCAAATGGCTCCAAAATGCTCCCTGGACATCCGAATTCACTTTCGATCGCGCTCCCAACTCCAGAATCACCGTACGGAGCTACTCCGAGACTCGAAACCCCAAAAGGACATCAATAACACTGAAATGAACTTCCACCCAGACTTATGAAATTTCCTCCAAAATGCTAACTTCCACAATATGTGCCAAAATGCTCCCGGGTCATCCAAAACCCGATTCGGGCATACGCCCAAGTCCAAAATTATTATACGAACCTACTGGAACCTTCAGATCCCGATTCCGAGGTCGTTTACTCTGAGATCCCATCCTAGTCAATTTTCTCAACTTAAAGCTTCCGAAATGAGAATTTCCTCTCCAAGTCAACTTCGAACTTCCCGAAATTTAATTCCGACCACGCGTACAAGTCATAATGCCTGAATTGAAGCTGCTCATGGCCTCGAACTTCTGAACGGCGTGCTAGGCTCAAAACGACCGATCGGGTCGTTACAGTCTATATTTAGAGAGATTCTAGGGTTCATTGTTTGGTGGCTAAGTCACCCTCTCCCTATAAATAGAGGGTTCTATTCCATTGTAATTCATCCAATATCAATAACAATTCTCTCTCTCTACTTTTCTCTGCAATACTCTTCTTCTTATTTTATTATTTCATAACACGTTATCAGCACGAGACTCTAATCAATTGAGTAGAAACTTTGGGATTGAGCATAATGATTGTCAATTTTTCCATGAACTTACTTCATGATTAAATTCTGGATGAAGGTAAGTATCTTACTTTATTTTTCTCTTTTAGATTCTTGACATTCTATAATTTGATTTTAAATACAAGCAAAGACAATAAATCTTGATTTTAACTCTAATGAGTTTGAAAGAAATTATAACCACCCAAAGTGATAACATTTCTATGTCTTGCCATGATCAAATTCAGGTATGATTGTGGGCAAAGAATTGAAAACACGTCCTATTGAATTTGCTCCATTCTCATTCCCTTAAGAGAATGTGATAACAACATGTAATAAGTCTGAAAGAAGACAAAGTTATTACCATAAAGGTACCAATAGATGTGGACGTGGTAATAGACGAAATTATAATCGTCATTATCGTGGTAATAAGAATAATAAGGATTCTCAAAATAAGCCTTCACTCTATGAAGTTAATGTTTGTCATCAATTTTACATAAGATTTCGTAAAGCACATACAGATGACTATGGTCAATTCATGATGTCAATGTGACAACATCTGATTTATGAATACATATTCATTCTTGGAAGAATATGAACGTGCTAGTGGTAGTGAATATACCACGCACTCACCTCTAGAAGGAGGTTTGAGATGATATAAGAAAATAATGTCATTATTATGGCATGAATGGTCATTGGTCACGTACCTATTGCACGCTAAAATATTTTGGTAATGTGATTATTAAAGAATAACATTAATGCAAGAAACATAATCTTGCATATAATTTTGACCATAACCATAATGGTATAACTTTCTCTTTAAAAGAGATATTCACCATATAGATGTTGATGAATATGTGGTAGTACAAAATTAATTGAGAGCTCTAGAAGAGCCAATTATACTATTTTGGAGAAAATTGATTATCAATAAGACATTGTGTTGTAGTAACTCTCAAAGAAACTTATTGAGTTTCTAAAGTATTCGCGAAAGCGTTTGGTCATACTGAGACTATAAATAAAGGAAAGATTTAATATCTTCTATTACTACAACTTGTAGCGGGGTAATATGTATGTGAAAAGCTACCCACTTTATTCTCCAGTTTGTACTACACAAACAAAAGAATGCCACAATAAAGTAGAAGTTTATTGATATAAAAACCCATATCATAATAAACTTGGAGTTTAATGATAATTGCACGCGTCATGGTGTAAACCTGAACTTTGTCAATATTAATAATTTATCCAGTTGGCATAATCAGTTTAGCCATATCAATTTAAGCATGATGTGCAAAACAAAAGAGAATTCACATGGGTAAACATTAAAGAACTAGAAAGTTCTTTATGAATTATCTTATGTTGCATGTTCTCATTAATTAATATACCAACTAAAATTGAGATTGAATCCCATGAATGCTGGAAATTTCAAAGGTGAATATGAGCCCAATCATCTGTCATGTATACCACATAAGATGCATCTATGAGATGGTTACATGTGCGATTATTAATAACATGCAACATGGTGTTTTGCGAGATAACTTGCTTGATAATTTAATTTCGAGCATAATTTTCAGATTTTCTATTCAAGAAGTTCATCTTGATAAGTTGGTTTACATCACAGTTAGTTTAGCAAAATAATTTATTGAGTGCCTCCACTTAATAGCAAAATAATTGCTTATGAGAGCAAAGTTATCTATATCAGTTTGATATACGTAATATACCAAAGTATATTATTTTCTCCCCTCACAAGTGGTTCACGGTCAGGAACCAAATAATTCCGTCTTATTATTATTGATGTGCGATGTATATTTTGATTAACACCATAACGCACAAAGGTGGATTCTCAAAGTTGAGGTAACAAGTTAGTTTTTTTTCTAACATGAGGGGGAGACATGATAAACAATTGAGAAAAAGTTACGTGGAATAAATTATTATTTGTACATCTAGATCCTCGAATAAGATAGTATGAACTTGAAGTTCATAAAAAGATAATTCATTTGCAATATATTGCAAAGCATGCCAGGCGCATTTGCTAGCCCAAAGAAAGTAACTATATTCTCATTGCAAATGCTCCTATTAAGTCCTAGAAGGACAAAGTCTATTGATGATAGGCTATAATTACGTATTTTAATCGATTATTACACTCTAATTTACTGCACTTTAGTTGAGTTTGCGCTTTAATCGCTAGTGTTTTGCACTAACGGTGTGTTTTATGCCTTGTAGGAGTGATTTCGAGCTATATAGATGTTATAGAATGAAATTAAGTGATTTGGAGCTTTGAAGTCTGAGTAAGATCTCAAGGAATTAATCCGAGATCGGGTTCGGGGGTCAAATTTGATAATTAAGTACGAACGAAGACTCGAGGAGGCATATTGCGCACTGTCTAGTAAAATAGACATAACGTTTTGCTCAGAACTCCATTTGGTCTCCACAATATATGGTTGGAAAGCTAACTCAAAGGGATGCAACTTTCATATTTTATGTTTTTCCAAATTCCAAACGGAACAGGGTGAAAAATGCGGTAGAAATCGCGACTGCGGGGCTGAAGCAGTATATACCGCGGTTTACCGCGGCCGCGGCTGTCCAGACGTGAAAAAATTGTCCTTTTTCGCGTAGGAGAAGGTATAATAGCTTGGGCCCGACCCTACTTGGTATATATACATGGAAAATGGTATTTTAAGGAATTGGACATACTTTTGACATAATTTAGACCTAAGGAGGCTAAGGAGACCGGGGATTCGACCTAAGGAGTCAAAAACACAATAGGAGCAAGGCGGAGAATTCTTCAACGAGTTTTTCCTTCCTCTTCCTATTTTTCGTTGTTGGTTAAGACTTTTAGTATTGTAGTTTTACATACTATTATGAATAACTAATTTGTTATCTAGGGTTTTGATGAACCTTTTGTAGGATAAATTCTTGTTATGTTTTTATATAATTGAGCCGTAGTATTTTCTCTATTTGTTCAACTACGTGTATGTTGTAGTTAATTGACAGGATCCTCAATTAGCTGTGCCTATTTAGTGTGCATAACTCGGGAGAGAGTGCATATTTAGGTAGTTGTTGAACAACATCACTCCCAAAGTATAAGAGGGATCTATAACTGCGGGTTTAAAGGCGGGATTAGGGATAACGAAGCCTTGGGTGCAATCTAAAGTGAGCTGTAATAAACAAAGTCAGCTAGCGTAACTCGGGAGAGTGCGTCTAGTAAATTGTGGTAATTACTCGGGAGAGAGTTACGACAGTCAGAGCGCTCATGATCGGTAGAGAATATTTAGGCGAATTTATAGAAAACGTAGCGGGAAGGATTCCGACAATTGGGGAAATCATAACTCTAGACCTCCTTAATTTAGTATCCAAACCTTTGTCTCGTTAGTTGATAATTTTAACGTTTTATAGTATTTGTTGGTTAATTAGTTAGATATAAAATTCTTAATATTATAATTTAGAAATTGTTCAAACTTGTCTTTTTTGTGATATTGAACAATTACAGCGAAACCTTAGTTCTCTGTGGGATTCGACTCCGGACTTTTAGATCGGATTATATTTGCAGCGACCGCTTATCCTTTTTAGGACTAGAGTTGGGCGTGAACCGGGTGTAGTTAGTTTTTTTTAGGAATATGAGCCATTGTGCTGTGTTTTGAATTGAAGCAATATCTCTTGACTTTGTTATGCCTTGAGAATAGTAAGTACTTTGGTTATGACGTTTAGGCTCAGTTTTTGACTCTTATATAAGTACCTTAAATTGTATGATTTTAATTTTGCTTAACTGCTTTGACTAGAGTATCTTGATGAAACCAATCCTGAGTGAGTTATGTGCCATGTGTGTGTAAGGATTTGTTATATTCTATGCATTGCATTTGATGCCTAGAACTTGCCATGTGTGTTTGCAAAGCGAAATAGTAGTTTTGTTCAGTTTTGGAAGTGATATAGGCGTTTCTTTGTTGAGCCAGATATGTATATTTTACCCACCTAATTGTTATCTATCGTAGTTAACCCCTTTGAGTCTGTAATCTTGTTTCTTTGGCAACCACATTACAAGCCTTACCCATTTGTTTGAATTAACCATCTATTTGAACCTTTTCACCTCTCATGAGCACTTGAATTGTTATGAACTTTGTAAAAGTTAAAGTGTGGGGTGGTTGGTTTGGCTTTTGAGTGGAACCAATTTAATAAGGAGAAAGGTGCACTGTTTTGAAAAAGGAAGAGCCACTTGAATTGAAAAAAAAATAGTTGGATTGTTGTGGAAAAAAAAATTCCTTGATAAGTGGTGGCTCTTGACGTAAGTGTGCTTAAAGAAGAATCGGGTAATTTACATTGATGTGAAGGTGGAGTTTTGGTTTGACATAAGGATGGGGTTTAAATGTTAAAATGTATGTATTAAAGTGCTTAGGGAGGTGTAGTCATTCCTATATCTAAATGTATCCTACCTGTCCCGTAGCCTACATTACAACCAAATAAAGTCCTAATTGATCCAAGATTGAATGAGCTCGATTAGTGGAGTAGTACACTACGGGGAAGCTTATGGTGCATCTTTTGTGGCATATGAATGTTATTTCTGAGAGTGAGTGAATTCTTTCTATCTTGAGTTCCTAAGTGTTCTTAAATTTTATTGTGTGGAACTACTCTCTTTTGTTGTGTGAGGGCACTTGATTCATGAAGGAAAGGTAATGTCAGTGACCTCTATGTTAGAGTAAGTAGGTGAGTTGTGAATAATGCGTGGTACTTATGAGTCAAATCTTGAGGTGAAGATGTTACGCTTTTGTGCTTAGTCTATTTTAAATACTCTTGGTGTGATGCGTTAGGAGAATTGTTTAAAAATGTCGTGTCTATAAAAAAAGTGTAGTTTGATTGCTCGAGGACGAGCAATGGTTTAAGTGTGGGGTGTTGATGATAGGCTATAATTACGTATTTTAGTCGATTATTACACTCTAATTTACTGTACTTTAGTTGAGTTTGCACTTTAATCGCTAGTGTTTTGCACTAACGGTGTGTTTTATGCCTTGTAGGAGTGATTCCGAGCTATATAGATGTTATAGAATGAAATCAAGTGATTTAGAGCTTTGAAGTCTGAGTAAGAGCTCAAGGAATTAAGCCGGGATCGGGTTCGGGGGTCAAATTTGATAATTAAGTACGAACGAAGACTCGAGGAGGCATATTGCGCACTGTCTAGTAAAATAGACATAACTTTTTGCTCAAAACTCCATTTGGGCTCCAAATATGGTTGGAAAGTTAACTCAAAGAGCTATAACTTTCCATGTTTTACGTTTTTTCAAATTTTAAACGGAACAGGGTGAAAAATGCGGTAGAAACCGCGACTGCGGGGCTGAGGCAGTATATACCGCGGTTGACCGCAGTTTACCGCGGCCGCGACTGTCCAGACGTGAAAAAATTATCCTTTTTCGCGTAGGAGAAGGTATAATAGCTTGTGCCCGATCCTACTTGGTATATATACATGGAAAAACGGTATTTTAAGGAGTTGGACACACTTTTGACATAATTTAGACCTAAGGAGGCTAAGGACACCGGAGATTCGACCTAAGGAGTCAAGAACACAATAGGAGCAAGGTGCGGAATTCTTCAACGAGTTTTTCCTTCTTCTTCCTATTTTTCATTGTTGGTTATGAATTTTAGTATTGTAGTTTTACATACTATTATGAATAACTAATTTGTTATCTAGGGTTCTGATGAACCTTTTGTAGGATAAATTCTTGTTATGTTTTTATATAATTGAGCCATAGTATTTTCTCTACTTGTTCAACTACGTGTTTGTTGTAGTTAATTGACAGGATCCTCAATTAGCTGTGCCTATTTAGTGTGCATAACTCGGGAGAGAGTGCATATTTAGGTAGTTGTTGAACAACATCACTCCCAAAGTATAAGAGGGATCTATAACTGCGGGTTTAAAGGTGGGATTAGGGATAACGAAGCCTTGGGTGCAATCTAAAGTGAGCTGTAATAAACAAAGCCAGCTAGCGTAACTCGGGAGAGTGCGTCTAGTAAATTGTGGTAATTACTCGGGAGAGAGTTACGACAGTCAGAGCGCTCATGATCGGTAGAGAATACTTAGGCGAATTTATAGAAAACGTAGCGGGAAGGATTCCGACAATTGGGGAAATCATAACTCTAGACCTCCTTAATTTAGTCTCCAAACTTTTGTCTCGTTAGTTGATAATTTTACCGTTTTATAGTATTTGTTGGTTAATTAGTTAGATATAAAAATCTTAATATTATAATTTAGAAATTGTTCAAACTTGTCTTTTTTGTGATATTGAACAATTACAGCGAAACCTTAGTTCTCAGTGGGATTCGACTCCGGACTTTTAGACCGGATTATATTTGCAGCGACCGCTTATCCTTTTTAGGACTAGAGTTAGGCGTGATCATCTATGGTACGCTTACAGCATATAGACAAATCGGTTTCAAATAAACTTCTTGATAAAGAAGATGAGCAAATGATCTAAATGATCATAACAAAGGAGGCAAGTGATCTAGAAGATCACATGACATAACACTTCATAAAATCTCAGGAGAGATTCAGGTACCTGAAAATATAAATGAAGAGATCTCTATGTTATGTCTTTATGAAAAAAAGGAGGCTGGAACCGATATAAAATATTCGTCAACGACATCTATGAAAGCGCTAAGTATAGATGAGAATTTTAAGTCTGTCAAATACAGACACAAAAATATTGGCCAAATAGAAGAGACACAATTCAAATAGAATTGGTTTCATATGAAAGACATGTAGTTCAAACACTTGAAAGTATAAAGTCAATGGTATGTGCAATCAGTTTTCGATATCTTATATGTCTAGCATGACATGAAAACTTGATATGCATCTAAAGTCTATTATATGGCTTATATGACTTAACAATCCCTGAAGGATTTAAATTGCTTAAAGCATATAGAATTCATGGTCATGAAGTACTACATCCTCAGTGCAATTTGTGCACAAATGTATCTTGTTGTAACTATATGCATGATAGTATGATAGCAAGAGTTTTCACCTTTATGTGAAGATATTGAATTGACGATTCCAACAAGATCATATGAAGACAATTCATCTCTATCAAGAATGATGATTTCAAGGTGCAATATAGTCATTCAAGTTTATATGGTTGATTTGTTCATCAAATCTCTACCAATGATCTTTTGAAGATGGTGCACAAGATTGGAATGCAAATGCTCAAGGGTGTGAAGTCATGCTCTCATCAGGGGGAGTTAAGGACAAAAATCCGAAAATATTCCAGCATAATATGCTGGATTTCGATATTTTTACATATGAGCTTCCAGCATAATATGCTGGAATTTTATAATGATGTTGGAGTTTCATCATAATATGCTGGAAGTTTATATGCAAGAGCTCCATAATCCCGTAAATTATACTGGAATTTTTCGTGCGCTGAAATTTCAACATAATACGCTGGAAGTTTATACGCATGAGCTCTATAATCCAGCGTATTATGCTGGAACTTTCTGTGTTTCAGCAAAATAGTGGCTATTATTTATTGATTTTGTAAAAGCTGGCTATTTTTCAATTACCAGTCCAAAAACTAGTCAGCCCGTGTTATTTTTGTTAAATTGTTGTTTTACGGTCGGTTAATTTGAAGAGGAATTTTCAAAAACTACTATTGTTTAGTGGATATTAACTTCCTATAGCTACCATATACATAATTACTTCATAGAGCTACTATTAAGTTGTTACGATAGTGTATTCGATGTATTCGCGCTGCTATATTCATGAATACAACATGAAAAAACGACAAAAAACCAGGACAATCCAGCTATACGCGCATGTATTCACATGTATTCGCGCCATGTATTCATGAATACAGCAGCAAAAAATGCCTAAAATCAGGGCAGTCCAGCTGTACGCGCATGCATTCACATATATTCGCGCCATGTATTCATGAATACAGCAGCAAAAAGCGCCTAAAATCAAGGCGCGCAGTCCAGCTGTACGCGCATGTAGTTGCATGTATTCGCGCTGCTGTATTCATGAATACAGCAGTAAGAAACGCCTAAAATCAGGGCAGCTGTGCGCTAATGTATTCACATGTATTCGCGCCATCTATTCATGAATACAGTAACGACAATCACCTTAAAAATAGGTATGTCGAGTTGTCTAAGAGAGATGAAAAACATAAATAGCATGTTTCATGCCTCAATGATAGTATATACCATAAATAGTTATTTTGCTATAAAATATAAAAGGTAACTATAAAAAATAATATTTTAAAATAATTCTGATTTATAATAAATAGGGCGTATACCTATAGCAAAATTTCCTAATTTGAACTTTCACTTTTTTTTTAGGTAAAATGTCAATTTTCTAGTACAGTATTAGTGGGTTTTGCCTTGTAAGCCAGGGCCCAGGCCCAATGCCTACCAAACAGAAAATGACGTTTACGCTTTGGAGGGAAAATCTAAAAAGAATTTCAAACCGCACACATTACGACAAACCACCGCAAAATATGTCCCATTTGTACTCCAATTCATTTTAATTCGAACAAAAATAAGTCAAAACAGAATCTTTTAATTTAATTAAATCTGATTATTAGAAAGTTGACATCTAATTAACTCCTTAATTACCCATTTCTCTGCTCCTTTTCCATTGTATTCTCCGAAATCCAAACCCTTGTTCAACAATCCAATTTAGGGTTTGGTGAAATTGGGAGAAATGTCACTGTCACAGAGCAGCAGTAGCGACAGTAGTCGAAGTGCGGCGGCGGCGGCGGGGCCGGACTTTCATCTTTCCGATGAAATACTATCGGTTATTCCGACGGACCCGTACGAGCAGTTGGATTTAGCTAGGAAGATTACTTCCATGGCCATAGCTTCTCGTATTACGAAGCTAGAGTCGGAAATGGGGAGGCTTCGGCAGAAACTTCATGATAAGGATCGGGTTATCCTTGACCTCCAGGATAAAGTCTCTCGGCTCGAGCAGGCTTGTCAGGAAACTGAATTACGGTTAAAATTCACTTGCGAAGATAATGTAAGCTTTATATTAGCTTGTCTTTCATTTCTACCTTTGCATTTGTTTAGGATGAAAAGGACTTAATCTTCCTTTTTTGGTGAATAAAAGGTGAAGCTTTCGAAGGAGAGGGATTCGTTGGCTTTGACAGCGAAGAAAATGGGTCGAGATTTAGCAAAGGTGATAAATTAGTCACTGCTTCCCTGTTATATATTTCTAAGTTTTTTACCCTGGCGGAGGCAAAAAATAGTCGTTGATTTCTTCCCATCCGCCTAAGCCTTGGTGGGTTGTGCTGGTAGAAGGTAGTAGGTAGCTGGTGGAATTGTCTAGGTTGGCGCAAGCTGGCCTGGATACCGCTGCAATAAAAAAGGGTTTTGTAGTTGAGTTCTACTGATGGATTATTGGAATTTGTGTTTTGGATATAGAAGATAATCTTATCTAAGACAGGAACTTGAACGTTGTTTCATGACCTTTCTTTGGAGGTTTATGCTTTGATTAGTCTTGGGCTAATGCTACTGCTTAGCACTCCCTTTGTCCCGCTTTATAGGATGGTGTTTGACTACATTGAGCTGAACATGTTAATTTGGCGTATATTTTATATTAATGATAGTGAAGAGAACATTATTGTAATAGCTGAAAAGCTAATTTGATTGAAATAACATCACATCAAGATTTAAAGTTTGTGTATGTAAATAAATTTGAATTCTTTGTTGAAAGTTACAGAGTACACTATAATTATTTGAATGTTTTCAAACATTTTGGGATGTCCTAAAATGAAAACACTTGTGAACTGGGAAAATGGGAGATTGTTTTCTGGGTAATATACCAACTCTTTGGAAGATATATTTGCTTTTCAAATTGATTAATATGAAACCTGTCGCTGACAACTAGTAGATTGATTTTCTATGCTGTTGTGCCCCTAAAGTTATTTTTAAGCAAGATTTAATACATCGAGTTCCACCTAATTGGTTGAACTTTGAAGTCCCTTTTTCCAATGTGTTGGACTTCCTCCCCCTTTTTTGATATGCATTGCTGAAAGCACTCTTTTCTTTTTTTATGAAATTTGAAGTTACCTAACTAGGTTATACAAGCTTAGAGCTTTTGATAAATTCAGAGTGTCTCAACAGGCTGAGGTTTCAGTCTTGAGCTAAAACTGTAGGCTCAACAATATGAAGAGTGGACATGGGTTATGAGAAAAGGCTCAACAGCTTAAGAAACATCTGTGGATGAAAGAGAGTAGGCTACTATTGGACTAGAGAATTGCTATCAATTATACTTCCGCTATGTACGAAACCATGTGCGAAGGGTTTGATCAACACTTTGGTCATTCTCTTAGAGATCATTAATTACATTAGAGTAAGAAATGGGCATAAATTGACTTATATAATTAGGAATGTCCATCTCTGAGATAGAGTGATTCAGGTAATTTTATGCTCTTCGTAAATGCGGCCATATTCAAAGATTGGTGTGGGAGCTGATAGACCTTCCACTAACAATGGCTCAATTCTTGTTTAAGTTCATGTTGATTACCCATGTCAACTTCCATATCTCTACCTTGCGATTAGAAAGCGGTCTCGCCTTCTGATTGTCTTAGTACTTCATTGATAGCCGCTTCTGATGACAGAGTCAACATATAATAGGAGAAAGAGATTTATCAATGTACCCCCAACCTGACAAAAGTTGTTTCCATGGCTCGATTGTTTGACTAAAACTCCTGTTATAGCTTCTGTCTCTGCTATATCATTTATTGAATACTTTGATTGCAACAGCATTAACTTGCTTTCTTTATTTGACAGTTGGAGACTTTTAAAAGGCAGTTGGTGCAGTCTCTGAGTGATGAGAATTCATCGGTAAGATTTCAGAATCTTAATCACTTAGCATTTCATTTTTTGAAAATCATTAAGAGGGTAACTTAAACTTTCTAAAAGAATTTTGTGGCGGAACTCTATTTTCCGATTGCTTGTACCAGTAGAGCAAGAGTTTTTTCTTTTTCGATTTTGTGCTTCTGCTGATTAAATTGCAAACCTCGTTTCTGCATCTTCAGCCAGCTGAAACTGTTGATATCGGCACTTACGACCAATCGGCTCATAGAGCCTATTCCATAAAGGGTAAGTCTTGGCTTCATTTTCTATGTATTCCTTCTGATGTTTCCATCTGATTATATTCAAGATTTATGTCACAGTTTGGATGCCTCAAGATATGGAGTTCTGTCTTTGATGTTTTAAATTTGGTCTTGATAATTATATCCTGCAGAGGAGGCGAACAGCTATGCAGTACACCGTTCTTTCGGCGGTTCTTTAGACAGCACAGTAGTTAATGATGATGGTATTCATACATTACTTTGTCTGCTTCTTATAATATCACAATGTAGCAAAGCTTGTTTAACTTTTGTTCCATTTTCTTGGATACAGCCTCAAAGCGAGCTGTGCAAAGATTTTCCATGACACCTTACATAACACCGCGTCTGACTCCAACTGGAACTCCCAAAATAATTTCCACTAGTGTATCTCCTAGAAGATATTCTGTTGCGGGTTCTCCTCAGAGGACATCCGGCGCCAACTCTCCAACAAACCCTCAATATGACGGCCGAGGTTCAATGTCATCTTTTTTCCCATCAAGTCAACAGTCATCAGCAGCTAACTCTCCTCCTAAGGCACGCCCATTGCCAGGTTTCTGACGACTCATTTTACAGTTTTCTTTTTTTTTTTGAGCTGTGCACATTTTACTGCTATCTGCTCTATTGCACTTCGATTTTTGCACATTTACCAAGTCATTCTTGCTTGAGAAATAAAATGGTGATTTTGACATAAATGTTGGTCAACTACTGATCAGCCAGCTTTTTAACTTTTTTCAATTTATATATCCATTTTGACAAATTATGTTACTGACTGGTTTACGTATGATCCTTCTGATCCGTTTTTCCATATTGTGAATTACCAGCTCAAACTCCTCGAATTGATGGGAAGGAGTTCTTCCGTCAAGCTAGGTGGATGGCTAACTACTTTCTTTCAGTTAAGCTTTTTGGTAAGGATCTTTCACCTGACAGTATCTGCATGTTGTTGATGCAGGAGTCGTCTATCCTATGAACAGTTCAGTGCATTTCTGGCCAACATTAAGGAATTAAATGCACACAAGCAATCTCGTGAGGTGATGAACCTAATTAGTTGCTTTTTCATCCAATGAAGTCCTCCTATTTGTCTACTCATTATCTGAATGCTTTCTCCTGTAGGAAACTTTGAAAAAAGCAGAAGATATTTTCGGAATGGATAACAAAGATCTTTATCTGTCATTCCAAGGTTTGCTTAACCGTAGTAGTCGGTGAAAGCAACAGAGTAAGCACAGGTATGTGTGATTTACCATCTTGTTTTTGCTCATAAAATTTATGGAGACATTCATGTTTCGTGTCTGATTGTTTTTGCATGTGTCTAAAGTTGACTGAAGTCTGTGAAATTTTCAGAGATATCATCCAACTTGGTACAAGCACTACAAACCGAATCAGCAATTAGAGATCTTCCTCGCTGCAGAAAAGTTCTCAGGAATTGCAGTCAATAAGGACGGTGCAGAGTATGCTCTAGCTGAATGATTGATATCAAGTTTCATATTTTCACAATTTCATAAGACACATTCTGTAAATTATTGCCTTCTTTTCTGTATCATAGCCCCACATCTGAAAGCAGTGGGAGCATGAGATGATAATTAATTGAATGATTTTTCCATTCCATCTCTTGATCCCCAAACCCGTCTTTCACACACACACGCACGCGCGCACACACACACACACACAATCTGCAGCAATCTTATATCTAACATATATGCCCCTAATTTCAGAACATATAGCCCAAATATTAGTCCCATGGCAACATGCACACATGATGGTCTTTGAAATATTTCGGAAACAACCTTTTAAAATAAAATATACACATTTGCTAGTAATAGGATTGCAGCCTGTTTTCAGTTGTGAATAATATTCATCTAAGCATTAATTTTGTTAAAGATAATGCATAGAGATATACTGTAATGTGTAATGTGTGAGCTGAAGAGAGAAATTGGGTGTTCGAATTTAGAAAGTAGGGATTGAAATTAGAAAGAGGAATTGGGTTAGTCTATATAATAAGGGATGGTCGGAATAAATAAAGCCACGTGAAGAACAACAGCCCAATAAGTAAGGCACCTGCATAGCCACACGTAGATAATAAAGGGTGCAGATTTAATCTCAGAAATCATAATCGGACAGCTATCATTGGACGGAGGTTACAATTAGTTGGGCTATTTGTAACCTCCGTTACAATCGACAGTCTTGCAATCCTCCGTTACAATTGACAACGTGCACAACGTGCATCCTTTGTGCTTCTCATCTATTCAGTGAAGTTAAATTTTTTATCCTACAACAACAACAACATATCCAGTGTAAAAGGTCGTCCTCGGTTGTCTAGCTTCCTGAAGCTCAAAAGTCATTCCCATCATGTTGGTTATTGTGTTGCTGCGTGGCATCCTACTGTTTGATTTATTCATAAAAATCTGAGCCGTGAAATCTGTCACCAATGCTTGCATCAGGGTTGGCTGCCTACATCACACCCCCGGGGTGTGGCCCTTCCTCTGACCCTGCGTGAACGCGGGATACTTTGTGCACCGAATCACCCTCATCCTCCGTTGCAGGTGTTAACGGAGCTTGAAGATTAACAACTGTCGATTATAGGTTCTACATTGTGATCGATTGTTGAATTCTCAAACAATTGTACTATTTTTACACTTTAATAAAATTCCCCAATTCCTCGATTTTCATTTCTCTTTCAAATTCAATTTTAAGACCTACAACTGGTATCTGAGCCATCTCCTGGCCCAACAACAGACATGACAGTAACTGAAACAAGGTCCGAAACAATGGAGGACAATGTGAAGAAGCTTGAGACTCAGTTACAACATCACATAGTTGAAGCTAGCAGAAAATCAGAAACTACTGATGCAAAAATTGACGATTTAGCCAAAAAGCTAGATTTCTTGATGGAGAAGTTGCTTCCCAGTCAGCCGGACATCTTAGGTAGTGCTCCCATGGAGAGTCATCACCTTGAAGTCCCATGTGGCAGAGTTGGGGGAAACCATGCTACAGCTGCTGTGATAATAGAGAGACCTGTAGCTCCCCTTATTCTTCCGAAATCGGATTTCGACGTGTGACAACTCTTTTAAATGGGTATCAAAAGAGAAGAATCGCCACCTAACGATTTTTAAGATGCGTTAGAGAACCTATTTGCGAATAACTCTGTTTGACTAGTCAACGCCACCAAAGATCGGGTAAAAGCTCAAATTACCTCGGAGAGAAGGTGTTAGGTACTCTCCGAGGTCCACAACTGTGGTTCCTGGCCGAATTTTAAACTATGTTGATTATGTAATTAGGCTAAGTGATCAAATAAATAAGGAGAGGTTAGAAGTTAAAAAGTCTTATTATAACATATGAGAATCGGTACAAATCTTAATATGACTACAAGGATACAACTACATTGATCTATATTAAACGACTAAGTATGGATATCAAGTATATAAAAGAAAGGGGGCTCCTAAGTTTTTTAGCCTAAAGGATCACCCTGTGCAACATAAATAGTACTTCGCAACTTCCTTTAGGTAGTAGTTGCTCATATTATTCAGCGGGCACAGACTATCATCTCCTGTTACCTGATTACTATGTTGAAGTTGTTTACCTAAAAGTATTCTAATTCAATTCTAGGTCGTACCCTATGCGTGCACTACCCGTCCCATTCCTATGGTCCAGGAGGCTTTGGACTCTATTTGGGTGGTTCTAGACTCTACTTAGGATGCTCAAAATGATAAAAACTAGGCGACATTCAAAATAGGTAGGACTGCACATAATAGCAATGAAAGGCTCAAGTTAGCCTCCACACATAAGCACAAAAACATGCGACCAGTCACAGATTTTTAGATTGGGCAGTACATGATGTTAATCGTTAAGTCCTATAGGAAGGATTTCTATGTGATTCTGATTTCCGGTATCATATAAGCAGCGTATAGGCAGGTTAAAACATTGCAAGTCCTATAGGTATGATTTCCAATTGTTTACACGATGAAGCAGTGAAGTGACCAAATTACTAATGCTGATTTTATAAGTGTGCACCTTAGGTAGACGTTAATGTCCTATAGGCATGTTCCTAACAGTTGCATGATTAGACAGTGAGACATCTTTAGGAGTCTAGTATTAACACGTTGATCTTATAAATAGTTCTTACGCGCAACAACATCCTATAGGCAGGATTTCTAATAATTGACAATTAAGTTGATTTATAACACTTTATTCCTATAAACGTCATCTAGGCGGGACAGTGTACTAAAGTAATAGAAGCAATTTAACCAATTGATTATTTGGAGCCCTATAAGCATGGTATCTAGATTAGTAAGGCCTGTGCTATTACATCCTATAGGCATGTTGTCTAGGTGTGCACAGTAGTAACATAGAAATGAGCGTGTTTGAACAATATACCAGTAAGGTGTGCATAATTCCCTATAGGCATGATCTCTATTAGCGTGTGATATTCCAAACAAGATAACAAGCAAGGCATGCTGAATAAAATAGCAAATGTAACACACAGATCCTATAGGTAAGTTTCTACCCTTTCATGCAAATATTAGAATTCCCCAACTCCTTTTCACTAGCACCCCAATTGTTTATTTACAAATTATTACAGGCCCAAGAATGAGATAATAAAGTCTTGAAAATAACAAAACATAAGCTGAATTGAATACAAGCCCTCTAAAGCAATTACAGGCCCAGTACAAAAGTAACCTAGGGATATCCCAGTCCTTCAATAGTCTTACTCTCTGGAAAAACAACAGGCCCAAACCACAGGCTCACAAGACAATCAGAGTGCACCTGAATCTAGTGCCCCAGGTCCAACAACGCACATGGCCCAACTCCAGGCCCAATGAATAACTTACTTACCCAAATGGATGCTAAATTTAGCAAGTGACACAATACTCATAAAACAACTTAAACACTTAGTTCGTATAGATGTAACGATCAACACTTCTAGCCAAGACACATAAATAGGATCATATTAAATAGAAAGGCACACAAGACATATATGAGGCACGCCTATATTTGTAATTCCAGAAACAGAGTTTGATAGTGACAAGATTGAGCATCATAGGACAACAAACCATTTCAAAGAGTTTCAAAGTAAAGCATGATCCAGAAACAACCTAAAGACCTTTAGCTAATAGTCTAACAGAATCATGAACAAGGAGCAGGTAG
This sequence comes from Nicotiana attenuata, assembly GCF_001879085.1. NCBI lineage: Eukaryota > Viridiplantae > Streptophyta > Magnoliopsida > Solanales > Solanaceae > Nicotiana > Nicotiana attenuata. The sequence goes on along the minus strand of NW_017670366.1, from coordinate 265,734 downwards.
AGTACAATCTTTATATGAAAGTTTTAACATGAGAACCTAATGAGAATGTGGTTGCAAACAGCATAACAACATGCTAGTGGGCACAATTCGACAAACCTAGCACTTAACTTATCATGAGGGACATTAACCATAGCACAAAAATTCTAAAGAACTCATAATAGGTAAACGAACATGTTAACAGGACAAACAAACATTGAGATTCATGTCAGTCGAACTCACGTGAGAGAGAACTACACATTGGTATCTATCCTAGAAGCAATGCTAAGAGTGCAGGATTGACAGGTCAAGGGACAAAATCATCAGTGTTACAAATCGTAGACAAACATGCTTGACTATATACAAAAGACAATGTTATAACATAGGAGAGTCAAGAATCACTTTGTAAGAAATAGTAGATTAGTAGGAGGAGATTCATTAAAGCATATTCTGAGCAAATAATTTCTACAAGGATCCCAGAAGGCATGAATGTGAACTCATAACGAGCAAAGGACATGGAAATTAAGGCTAAGAGCATGACCATTCAGGCAAAACTTAAGAAGGCCAGAAACTACTTGAATCAAATACGTAGAGTGAAGGTCTACTACACATGTTCAAACCTATCAAATTCGATACTAGAGAACATGAAACTGCAGAACATCATTAAGACAATAGAATTACAGAAAGCATACGACAATATAATGTTGAGAGTTCACAAATAACAAAGAAGCTTTAAGGCATGCTTGTCTAAAAGTTCAAACAGTGTTGGGATACAGAATACACATACATGAACAAGTAAAGGAGTAATAGTTAAGGCTATAAGGGTCAAGAATGCTAACCAGCTGTGAAGATAACGAGCAGAAGAGTGAGTAACTCAGAATCTTAGTAGTGACGGCAAAAGAGAGACAACAGTAAGAACCCTCAAATCCTAGTGCGTCAGAATTCACAGGAGCTTCAGTGAGCCAAGAGTAGTGCTCGCACTAGGGAGGTTAATAGAGAAGATTCCAGTGGCCTTGGCTTTCAGCCGGCCACAATCAAGAGAGAGCAAAAATAATTAGAAGGTGAAAGTAAGAGATCAACAGTAGTTGTTAAGCGATTCCAGTCTGTTCAAAGGGAATTAGGGGAGGGGTTTATATAGTGGTAAAATCAGGCAGATAAACAAGGAAAGAAACCAAGTAAACATGAACAAAAAGAGTAAAATCTCACATGCAAGTCAGTAGATTAACCGGAAAGGAAAGAAATCAAACTCCAAACCCTAGTTAGGGTTTAAAACTCAAAATCGGCCAACTGGTATGAAGAAATCAAGCTTTTCTTTGTGTATATAGACGAGATTTTGTCCAAATCTCCAAGATTGAGTTGAATGGGCACGATTCTGAGAGATAGTACTTTCCAAGTTTAGGCAAGTACTAAGTAACGTCATTGTCGCGTAGATACTGAAGCGCCAACACAAATAAGGAAGATGAATAATAAGGGGATCCCATTATCTAGACGGAATGGGAGAGTCTTTAGAGATGAGGCAGCTAGGGTTTCTTAGGGGAGAAGAGAGGGTGTGAGGCGACTGTAAAGAGACGAGTGAGGCTTTAGGGTTTAGGAGGAGGGGGTAATTAAAATTAAGGGATTGATCGTGGGTCGTTGATATCTTAAGATCAACGGCCGGGAGGATAAAGAAGGTGGGGCAGGTCATTTCAAGTGGGTTCCGATCGGGTCGGTCACAAGGGTCGTTTGGCTTGGGCTAGAGTTATTGGGCAAAGGGTTTTGGGGTATCTGGGCAAAGGGTTAAGAAATGAAATAACTCTGGTGGGAGTGTAATCTAAGGTACCCCTCAACACTAACCGCGGTAAGCCTGGCATAGCCAGTATCACGGTCTTGGAGTGACAATCAAGAATAGCATAATGGGGCGACAACCTGTCCATGCCCAAGATAACATCAAAGTCTACCATGCTGAGCAATAGTAAGTTGGCTCTGGTCTCAAAACCACTAAGAGCAATCAAACACGACCGATACACGCGGTTCACAACAAGAAAATCTCCTACAAGAGTAGACACATAAACAGGGGAACTGAAAGAATCCTGAGATACGCCCAAATGCGGAGCAAAATAAGATGAAACGTAGGAATAAGTGGAGCCTGGATTGAATAGAACTGACACATCTCTATGACAGACCGGAACAATACTTGTAATGACAGAGTTGGAAGCAACTACCTCTGTACAAGCAGGAAGGGCATAGTATCTGGCCTGGCCTTCCCCTCTAGAGCGACCTCCCCGACCTCCACCTCGAGCTGGCTGAGCAGGTGGAGTGGTAGCTGGTGCTGTAATCATAGCCTAGGGACCCTGTGGAGCACGCTCTAGCTGAGAAGTATATGGAGGTGCACCCTTTCTAAGTCCGGGGAAATCCCTCACTATGTGGTGAGTGTCGCAACACTCAAAACAAGCTCTGGGAGGGCGTGGCTACTATGGCTGGCTCGGGCCAGGTCTGCTAGACTGACCGCCGGAAACACCCCGCGCAGGAGGCACACTAGATACTGGAGGTACATAATAAGGCTCCTGGGGCCTAGAAGGGGCTGGAACACCACTGGCGGCTGGAAGAGCTGAATGAACGGGCCGACTCACATAGCCCCTACTATGTTGAACTGCAGCTGGGGCACGAGCACCAAATTAAGAACCAGTCACTCGAGACCTCTTGGCCCCTCTCTCCTCTCTCTCCCGAGCAAGCATGCCCTCCACTCTCCTAGCAATACTCACAACCTGTTGATACGATATATTCATCTCTAACTCTCGGTCCATGCTAGTCTAATGTTGGGATGGAGTCCATCAATAAATCGGCGGGCCCTCTCTCGAACTGTAGAGACCAAGGCCGGTGCATGTCTAGCCAAATCATTGAAATGAACTGCATACTCTGATACAATCATAGCATCCTGGCGCAACTGCTCAAACTCGGCGCGCCATGCATCTCTGAGGATCTGGGGAACATACTCCCTCAGAAACATATCCGAGAACTGAGTCCATGTTAGTGAAGCTACCTCAGCCGGACTGTCCAACTCATAAGCACACCACCATTGATAGGCTGCTCCTCTAAGCTGAAACGCAGTGAAAGAAACCCCACTCGACTCTGTTATGCCCATAGTGCGGAGGATACAATGGCACTCCTCTAGAAATCCCTGAGCATCCTCTGACGCTAGGCCACTGAAAGTAGGAGGGTGGTACTTCTTGTACCTCTCGAGTCTACGCTGTTCCTCCTCTGAAACTGCTGCGCTGCCCTCGGGCTGAACTGGGGCTATAGGTGGCACCGGTATAACCTCTGGAATCTGATCAACCTGAACTCGCTGCTCTGGGGTGGGGGCGGCGGGAGTCTATGCTCCTCCCCTAGACTGAGATGTGCAGGAGCAAGGGGAAACAACCCTGCTTGAGCTAGAGTACTGAACATGCTCATTTACTGTGCAAGGGTCTCCTGAAGAGCTGGTGTAGTAGTAGTAGGCATCTCAGGTGCCTGCATTCGAATGGAGCTACTGGTGGCTCCTCTGTGGTAGCTCGTGCAGGTGTTCTGGCTGCACCACGTGGACGTCTTCGGCCTCTACCCCGGCCCCGGCCTCTGGCGGCTCTAGCAGGGGTGTGGGTGCCTGGTCATCTCCGGTTGTACGTGTCCTCACCATCTATGAGAGAATAAAATACAGAAGTTTAGAATTTGAAGTAAACAAATCTTCGCACGACAAGGAAACAAAGAAGTGTAACTTTCCTAACAGCTCCATAGCATCCCGAAGATAAGTACAAACGTCTCCGCACCGATCCGCGAGACTCAAATAAACCGGCTTGTGACTCACAACACCTATGAACTAGAGCTCTGATACCAACTTGTCACGATCGATTCTTCCCTCCGTGAGAGGTCGCGATGGCACCTAGTCTCTACGACTAGGTAAACCTAATATTTACGGAAAACAACAAAAATGAAAACATAAAACTAAACCACAAACATCAACAGTAATGAAATAATGGATAGAAATGTCGCTGCATATACAATAACAATTCCCAAAAAGAATACATACAAAATCTTCCCAAGACCCGGAACATCATAAGTCACAAGCTTCTAAGAATTTACTAATTGTTCTATACACCAATATTTAGAAGTAGTAGAAGAAGAGCTACACAAAAGATAGAGGGGGACTCCTAGGTCTGCGAACGCGACAGATGTACCTTGAAGTCTCCGTAACAGCAGCAGGTGCAGACTAATAGCGAGGCTGGAATGATGTACCTGGATCTGCACACGAAAACATGAGCAGAAGAGTAGCATGAGTACACCACAATGGTACCTAGTAAGCCAAGCCTAACCTCGGTCGAGTAGTGACGAGGTCAAGTAAGGGCCATACTGGTATATACATATAAAAATAAGACAGAACAAAATATCGCAGTATAATAAAGACTGAAATTTAACAAGAAGGAAATCACAGAAACATAACAGCACAGTGAACAGAAATAACAACAGGGGATCTCCCGAGATACCGTCTCGTAGTCCCAAAGTAAATGTGCAGGGGGATCTCCCGGGGTACCATCCCGTAGTCCCAAAGTAAATATGCAGGGGTATCTCCCGGAATACCGTTCCGTAGTCCCAAAAGTAAATGTGCAGGGGGATCTCCCGGAATACCGTTCCGTAGTCCCAAAATAAGTACGCAGCTCAAACAGTGGAGATAACAGCTAAAACACGAAAACATACAATTTAGACTAAGTACAAGTCAAGGAAAAAGCAGGAAATCTACTAAGCATGCTACATAGAGTTCAGATAAGCATTTAAGATACGTAGACATGCTATTCTAGGATAAACAGGATAATTACACATGCTAGTATAACTCAATTAAAGTGAAAACAGGTTATTACTCAGTGAGAAACGGAGTTTTACAACAAATAGCCCGTGTACGCACTCATCACTTCACGTACACGGCGCTCATATAACACAACAGTACCAAATCCTAAGGGGAGTTCCCCCACACAAGGTTAGGCAAGACACTTACCTCGAACCAAGCTCAATCACTCGATAACAATGCATTTTCCATGAATATCCAACTCCGAATGGACCAAATCTAACCAAAATCAATTACATATCATAAATATAACTATAAGAAACTAATCTAGTTAATGAAATCAAAGCTAAAGCAAGAAATTGGAAAATCGCCCTAAAAAGTCTCCCCGGGCCCACGTCTCGGAATCGGGTAAAAGTCACAAAATATGAACATCCATTCACTCACGAGTTCATTCGTACCAAAATTACCCAAATCCGATATTAAAATCCCAATCAAAACCCAAAATATTAGTTGAAGAACTTCTTCCCATTTTCCCCCATTTTTCCACCCAAATTCGAAATTAAATGATGAAACTAATGATAGATTAGTGGGTTATAACCAAAATCAAGTGTAGATTCATTACCCAATATATATCTCTGAAAATTCCTCAAAATCTCGTCTAAATCCGAGCTCCCAAACTCAAGTTTTGATAAAAATGGCCAAACCCTCATTTTTGAAATATTATATTCTGCCCAGGTGCTCACACTACGCGATCGCGGAACACATCATGCGATTGCGTAGAACAAAACTCCAACCATTTAAAAACATGCTACGCGAATGCGTAAACACACACGTGACCGTGAACCACTGGCTGCTGATACCTACACGATCGCGTTCATCCTCACGCGACCGCAAAGAACAACCTTGAACTCCACTACGTCTTCACTTCCTCTTCGCGAATGCGGTCTTGCCCACGCGTTCGCGTTGCACAACCTGACTAACTTACGCGATTGCGTACCCTATCTCGTGAACCCGTAGGGTACACTGCCCCAAAACAAGCTTACACGATCGTGTCTCCTCTCACGGACCGCATAAGAGAAAACCAGCAATTTCGGCAATTTTCCCAAGTCCAAGAATGATCCGTTGAGCATCCAAAAAACACCCGAGGTCCCCGGTACCTCAACCAAACATACCAACAAGTCCTAAAATATCATACGGACTTATTCAAGCCCTCAAATTACATCAAACAACGCTAAAATCATGAATCACCCTCCAATTCAAACTTAAAGAACTTGAAACTTCAAATTTTTACATCTGATGCCGAAACCTATCAAACCACGTCCGATTGACCTCAACTTTTGCACAAAAGTCACATTCAAAATTACGGATCTACTCCAACTTCCGGAGTCGGAATCCGACCCCGATATCAAAAAGTCCACTACCGGTCAAAATCTCCAACAATTCGACTTTCGTCATTTCAAGCCTAAATGAGCTACAGACCTCCAAAACACAATCCAGACACGCCCCTAAGTCTAAAATCACCCAATGGAGCTAACGGAACCGATGAAACTCCATTCCGGAATTGTCTTCATACAGTTCCAACTACGGTCAAAATCCTAAGGCTTAAGCTTGTCCCAAAATACTCCAAAACAAAAAATAAAACCTCCCGGCAAGTCACATAAGAAGAAAACGATATGGGGTAAGCAGTTAATAGGGGATCGGGACTATTACTCTCAAAACGACTGGCCGGGTCGTTACAGAATTGGGTTGGGTTTTAAATACAAGAAATTAAAGAAAAAATAATTTAAAAATATTATATATGCAACTTAACATTTTAAAATAATATATGAAGGTTATAAATTATAAGAAATTATTTCGACTTTGAATAAATGACAAAGTGCAATTAATTGCAAAATATAGGCTATTATTGCAAAATTACGTAGTTAGCATAAAAAATGCAAATATAATTATATAAATAAAGTAAAATATTATGAAACATACATGTGGATGCAAAATAATAAATTTGGATAATTAACTCATTACAGAATAATTAATAAATATTCCGGTAATTTTTGATGCAAGAAAATTAATATTAAAGCTGTAAAATTATGAAAAATTATACAAAATACTTGTATAAATCTTGTAAATTAAATAATGATGCAAAATGATATTTTGAAAGTATATATACTTTAAAATTTGAGGGCAAAATTGGGTATTAACAAGACCTCATCATAACCACTATAGAGTGGACTTCCCTTACTTTGATGGAGCAGACCCTTGTTCCTGGTTGAGGAAATGTGAAAGAAACTTCCACTACAACCACATTAATGACCCAGATTAGAAGCTTGAAGAAGCAGTACTGCATCTCTGTGGTAAGCCTGAAGCTTGGTATTTTTCATATCACCTGAGTAGAGGAACTGTTAGATGACAACATTTCTGTGAAAAAGTATGCAGAAGATTCCAAGATGCAAGAAATCGCAAATTAAAACTGATAGGGGAATCCAAAAAATTTTTGAACAAAAGGGAAATGCTAATGAATATCTAGAACAACTTAGAGGACCTTAAGGCATGGTTCTTAATCGGAAACCCTACAATTCCTGAAGAATTTTTTCTGGAATTTTTTTGTAGAAGGATTGAAGGAGGATATCAGACATAGAGTTAAGATGATAGATCCATTTACCTTGAGTTAATCTGTAGAGAAAGCTATACATCAAGAGAAGGTGATACAAGCCTGGGAAAAAAAGGAAGGTTGCATGGGGCAAGAGCTCTTACACCTACCATTCTGCACATCCTAATAATCAGCACTCCAATGTAAATCACATGGAGCAGGTTCCAACAATTTTGGCAACCAGAACACTAGAGGGAATGAGTACAGGAGAAGTCAAGGACTATGTTATAAGTATGGTGATAAATACTTCCCAGGACATCAATGTAAACAGAAACAGATCAATGCCATTACTGCTGAAGAACAGGAAGAAGGAATTCAACAAGATGGGACAGAAGGCCAAGAATAATCCGTAGTGGAGCTACAGGAAGGGGAAGTGATGGATAAAGCCATCAACTTGATTGCCCTTTCTGGCACTGAGATGCCCAACACAATCAAACTTAAAGGAGAATTTAAGAGGAATTAGATAACCATTATACTTGATTCAGGGAGTACCCATAACTTCTTGGACCTTGAGACAACTAAGAGGATGGGATGCATCATCACGGACACTAGTCCAATGAGGAACACTAGACATTTAGCCCAAATTCAAGTGAAAAATTCAAGGGATAGAATTTGAAGATTCAGTAAGACTCATAAGACTAGGAGCAATGACATGATATTAGGAGGTGATTGGATGAAGATGTATAATAAAGTTTTATTGGATTTCATAGAGTAAAATGTGAAGGTTTCCTATAAAGGGAAAAATGTGGAACATAACGGCATATATAGCCAGGGAGAATTGAAAAACATGTCTGCTACTGGTTTTAAACAACTACTGAAGAAAGGGCAACAATATGGGCTCACCTGTTTACTTTGTTAGCTACAAAAGTTAAGCAAGAAGAGGCAGTACCAACAACCATAAGCACCAATATTTAGTAATATCCAGATGTCTTTGAGGAGCCCAAAACATTTCCTCCCAACAGGCAGCAAGACTATTTTACACCCCTGAAACAGATGCAACACCAGTTAACATCATACCATATAGGTACAACTATTTTCAGAAAAATGAGATTGAAAAACAAGTGAGTGAGATGCTTCATAATGGCATTATACAGCCAAGTCACTCCCCTTTTTCTTCCCCAGTACTATTAGTAAAGAAAAAAGATGGTAGTTGGAGATTTTGCATAGACTACAAAGAGCTCAATAAAATGACCATCAAAGACAAGTTTCCCATACCCTTAGTAGATGATTTAATGGATGAATTAAGTGGTTCCTACATATTCTCAAAGATTGACCCAAGGGCTGGCTACCACCAAATTAGAATGAGGAAGGCTGATGTGTATAAGACTGTATTTAGAACTCATTTGGGACATTATGAGTTTAAAGTCATGCCTTTTGGGTTGAATAATGCCCTAACTACATTTCAGGGGCTAATGAACCATGTTTTCAGGGCATATTTGAGATAATTTGTCTTGGTATTCTTTGATGATATCCTAGTCTATAGTGCTACAATTCAGGATCACCAAGAGCACCTCAGCAAAGTGCTATAGATTTTGAGAAAGGAACAATTGTATGCTAAACTTTCAATGTGTTCCTTTGGTCAAGCTAAGGTAGAGTATTTGGGGCATATCATTACTGGGAAGCGGGTGTCCACAGACCCTACAAAGATAGAAGTAATGATCAATTTGCCTGTCCCTAAAACTGTGAAGGCCTTGAGGGGATTTCTGGGTCTCATCGGCTACTATAGGAGATTTGTCAATCATATGGCATTATCAGTAGACCACTAACCAATCTGCTGAAGAAAAATTCCTTTAAGTGGAATACAGAAGCTGACATGGCCTTTCAACACCTCAAGTAGGCTATCTCTACTTCCCTGGTTCTAGCCCTAGCAGACTTCACTAAGACATTCATAGTGGAGACTGATGCATGCTCCAAAGGGATGAGAGCTGTACTAATTCAAGAAGGCAGACCAATTGCTTTCTTTAACAACGCCCTGGCCCCTAAGCATCTGGGACTCTTTACATATGCAAAAGAGTATATGGTTGTACTATCAGCTGTAGATAGGTGGAAGCATTACCTACAAGGGGCCCACTGCATTATTAGGACTGACCATCACAGCCTCAAATATCTACTGGAACAAAGAGTAACTACTTCTCTCCAACAAAAAGGACTCACTAAGTTATTGGGGCTAGATTATGAAGTCCAATATAAGAAAAGTAATGAGAATAGAGGGGTCGATGCTCTCTCTAGAAGACTGGGGGATGATTCTTCCCTTAATGCCATCACTAGTGTGGAGCGTACATGAATGCAAGATATAATACAGAGCTATGAACATGACCCTACAGCTCTTCAACTCATTACTGAGTTGATAACTAATCCTAACAGTGGACCAGGTTATACTTTACAACAGGGTATCATCAGATTTAAACACAAGATTTTTACGAGGAGAGCAACCAATCTAAGGAACAGAATCTTTGAGCTGCTGCACCTGTCACCCTTGGGGGGGTATTTTGGGCAACAAGGGACCTTAAAAGGGTTAATATGGTATTTTTTTGCCCCACATGAAGTGTGACATCTGCAAGTGGGTGGCTTAGTGTGATGTCTTCCAAAGGGTGAAGACAGAAAATATCCACACCCCAGGTTTACTACAACTATTTCCCACACCAGACTTGCCATGGCAGGACATTGCTATGAATTTTGTGGGATGACTTCCTACTTCTGGGTCCAAAAATACAGTTCTGGTAATGGTTGACAGGCTGACTAAGTATGGGCACTTCGTTGCCCTTAAACACCCTTATTCAGCCCAAGACATAGCTGAGATATTTCTTAAAGAGATTTGCAAATTTCATGGATTGCCTAAGTCAATAGTAACTGACATAGACTCAATCTTCACAAGTCAATTTTGGCAGCAATTATTTAAATCCCTGGGTACTAAATTGAATATGACTAGTGCCTATCATCCTCAGTCTGATGGGCAGACTGAGAGACTTAATCGATGTTTGGAAGCCTATCTCAGGGCTCTGGTTTTCTCAAATCCCAAACGGTGGATGAAGTGGCCGCCTCTAGCAGAATGGTGGTGTAATACCAACCACCATATCTCTCTCAAGTCCACTCCATTTGAGGCTTTGTATGGGTTTTCCCCTTCACAAGTGCCACTAGGCTCCATACCCACCCAACTCACACTCTAGTGGGTCAGTGTATAGCTCAGAGGCAGAACATGTTGCAGTTCTTGAAAGAAAGTTTGCAGCAGGCTCGAGCTCATATGAAATTTTGTGCAGATAAAAACATAACAGATAGAAACCTTCAAGAAGGTGATTGGGTCTATTTGAAGTTACAACCATACCGACAAGCTTCAGTAGCTGTTCGAAGAAACTTAAAGCTTAGTGCCAAATTTCATGGACCTTACAAGGTCCTACAGAAGATAGGTTCAGTCGCTTACCGCTTAGAGCTTCCTCCAGGATCGTAAGTTCATCTTGTCTTCCATATATCGTAAATGAAGAAAAGAGTTGGCCCAACAGTGCTTCCCCAACAGCAGCATCCACTCTATGACGAGGGTGGTCGAGTGTTAGTCCAGCCTTTAGCCATCTTGCAACGAAAGATTTTCAAAGTAAACAACGCAGCCGCCGTGAAGGTACTGGTTCAGTGGACAAATTTGGGGCGAGATGAGACCACATGGGAAGACTAGGGTTACATACAGAGCCAATTTCCTGACTTTGTCGCTCAATTACGACCTTGAGTACAAGGTCAATTTGGAAGGGAAGGGTAGTGTAATGTGTGAGCTGAAGAGAGAAATTATGGGTTGATTGAAATTAGAAAGAGGAATTAGGGTTAGTCTATATACTAAGGGATGGTCGGAATAAATAAAGTCACGTGGAGAACAACAGCCTAATAAGTGAGGCACGTGCATAGCCACTTGTAGACAAAGAAGGGTGCAGATTTAATCTCAGAAATCATAATCAGTCGGCTGTCAGGCGGAGGTTACAATTAGTTGGGCTATTTCAACAGATTCCAACGGAAGGAGAAGTTAGTTAGAAATTTGGTAAATTCCTTTCACTCTCTCTCCTCCCTCTCTTCTTCTTCTCTTCTTCTTCTTCAACTCTCTTCTCTCGATTCTGAAACCCTCATCCTCCATTACAGGTGTTAACGGAGCTTGAATATTACCAGCTGTCAATTATAGGTTCTACGTTGTAATCGATTGTTGAATTCTCAAACAATTGTACTATTGTTATACATTAATAAAATTCCCCAATTCCTCGATTTTCTTTTCCCTTTTGAACTCAATTCTAAGACTATTACATATACTATTTTACTTTTTAAAATTAAAATTAAAATATCTTCGCCTTTTAAAACACTGATAATAGTAATACACTCGGAATTCATGCCTGGGACGTACTATATCATGATCTCGCTCGTTATAAAATATTGGCCTAAAACGTTTCCTTGGAATTTTATGTTGGCCTAAAACGTTTTCTTGGAATTTTATGTTGGCCTAAAATGAATCATTCTTAAAATAAAATTTCATCTCCTGGACGTATTATATCATGGTCTCGATCATCAATATAAAATGTTTGCTTTCAGCTGACTCTGAGATAAGCTTTGCCAAACATTTTGTTAGAATTGCATTGCATATGGTTTGAGCTGTTACTCAAGTTGTATTTTCCGCATTTATAATGATTATACAGTCAACCATTAACTATAAAATCCAAGTTTTTATGGAACCAACCTTTATGATATGGTACAATATATGTTCTCTATAACAACATTTTGGTAAAAATAGCACGGTATAGCCAATTTTCGGACTGGTCAATCAAAAATAGCCAGCGTTTACCAAGTCAATGAAAAATAGCCACCGTTTTGCGGCAACAGAGACCGGTCCAGCATAATATACTGGAGTTCGGTACACTTGTGTATGAACTCCAGTATATTATACTGGACAAATATACTTGCTGGAACTCCAGTATATTATGCTGGAGTTCTAGTGTACTTATGCTGGAACTCCATCATATCATGTTGGAGTATTTTCCAGGTTTTGAACAGTTTTATCTTTACATAAAAAGTGGCTAAATTTCGATTACTTTTGAAATTGGGCTATTTTTGAACGACCAGTTGTAAATCTGGCTATTTTTAAATTTCTCCCTTTTGCTATAATAGCCAAAAAAAATCCGGAATAAATAAAGTTGTTATAGAGTGATTTGACTGTACTACATTTGTCTTCCTTTATATAACACTTACTATTTTTGGAGTCATATACTAGCACATTTTTTAAAAAATGTTCTGTATATAAAATTGTGATCCAACTTATGTAATTTTTTTCAAAAGAATGGAGGAATCTTGTGTCCTAAACCGTACACAAAATAAGATATTTTGACCCTTCATAATCCATCATTCTTTTTGAGATGGGGAGAAACTATTTGGTATTTTAAAGACCAATTTGTTTAGAACTAGTGATAAAATCTCTCAAATTGAAAATTTCATCTCTCTCTGCTTACCACCGAATTTGCAAAATGTAGCCTATGTTCCATACTCAAGCACAAAATAGGTCTTGTTTAACAATCTCAAATTTGTTGTTCTGTATTCAAGGATTTTTAACAATAAAGAAGGTCTAGTTTAACAATCTTAACTTTACACACTTATTTTCAACGTCAATTATATGTTAAAGGATAGTCTTATTTTGCTACTACAAAGGTTCTTTATTGTGATCTCTCCCATCCTCAAAAGAAAGAGAAAAGAGTAGTTTGTAGTTTAATGAATAATGCAGTTTGTAGTCCTTGGACTCCCTGAAAATATCGCCGGGTGTGTGTCGGATCCTCCAAAATTAGTGTATTTTCGGAAAAACCGACAGCGGTGCGGCAGCATTTTGGAGAGTCCGTGCAACATAGGTCGTGGCTAAAGTTGCAAATGGCGTGAAGGCTTCACACATATAGGTTCTCTTTGTGAAGCCTTTAGTATAATGACTCGGTTTTTTAGGGGCATTTGCATCTATACCCGCTTTTTGTGTCACGTTTTAACTTGTGCCTGCTTTGCAAAAAAAATTGCAAGCGTACCCGCTTTTTCGCATAACTTCAGCATACGGGGCTGAAGTAGCAAAGACAATCACGCAAAACTTCAGCATTCTAGTAGACGGGCCTGAAGTAGCAAGTGTGCTGAAGTTTTTGTTTTGTAACTGGCGAACTTCAACTCTAGAGCTGAAGTCTTTGTTTTTGTAACTGGCGAACTTCAGCTCTAGAGCTAAGTTATTTAGTTCATCACTAGTCTACATTTGCTTACAAAAACACGACATTGGATACAATACACGCACAGGCACCAAGTACGGACCCTGCAAACAGGGCAACAACACATTTGAATGTTTCTCTTACTTCATTTCAAAGATAACAATATGAAGTAACTATTAGGATTTTTCACAAATCAAATTTTGAGGGGAAAAAGGATCCAAGAAACAGTGATGAGGAAGGAACTTCCATAGTTGAAAGAGACTTGAAGTTCAGGTTCAGCTCATTTCTTTTTCTCTCACAGAACTAATTAAGGGTTGTTCAGTTAATCATCTAGGTGCCGCTTTAAATAATTTATTTATAATTTGTTTTTAAACAATCTGATAAACATATTTATGGCAATCATCCCATGAACTGAAGTTCCATAGCAGCACCAACAGCAACAGAAGAAAGAAGAAGAAGAAGAAGAAGAAGAAGAAGAAGAAGAAGAACAAAAAGAAGGAGGAGAAAGAGGAGGAGAAAAGGGACTGAAGTTATTTAAAAAGGGTACAAGTTAAAAAATTTTAAAAAAATGGGTATAGGTTAAATGGGGGCGACCAAATAGGGCGCCCGTGCAATTTTTACGGTTTTTTTATCATTGCCACTACATTTTCTAGCCCACAAATTGATGCCATTGGGTGTGATATGATATTCTTGAGTATTGCTTCTTCGATATCAAGAAACCAGCAACATCTTAAATAACCACTTTAAAAAAGAGCAGAACAGACTACAGTTTGAGATTTTTATTGAAGATTTAACCCAAATAGTGGCCCACTTAAACTAATAATAGACTTAAACTAATAATAGCTAGTAGATGTATGATATATGTATAACTGTTTATAATGAATGTATAATTTATATATACCGAATGTTAAATCTGACCGACTATTTATGTAACAATCCCAGTTTTATTTGGTTTTGTCATAAAAGACAAATATACGAGATATGACTGAGGTGCATTATGGAAGAATTGCATCTGGAGATTCAGAAACTCAACTCATGGACATTACTGGACTTTGTATGTCACGGTACTTCACTGATCATATACTAAACTGAAGTTGCTTATTTAGTAGTATTAATTTAGCTAATTCCTATTTTCATGCATAAAGAGTATAGTTGTGAGTTTTAACTTGTTTTCCGCATCAGGATAAGTAAGGAGTTGAGAAAAGAATTTGATGCATCGCAATTGTTAAGGGACTTAATCCTATACGTAACTCAATGGTTGACTAACTTACACTTCCAATTGCGTAATGTCAGTCTTTGCTTGCAATGAAATAATTCTCAGATGTAGGAAAGGCAAGGCAATGTTGTACAAGAGAATCTAAGATTATCGAGAATTGAGATGAAATGAATTCAAATGGAGTTGAATGAATACATATGATTCACATAGCCAATTTGTCATTGGATTGAGACTGAGACATAGTTGTTATGTCTTGATATCGAATAGAAGCGCCATATAAGATATTGTCACGCTCATAAATACACTCCCAATTTTCCAAGACCTCTTGACAGAAATTCAGAGTAGCTTTATTGAAGATGAACGAAGATACAGATAAGGAATACGAATCTAAGGGAAGATTTGCAAGATATTGTTAAATGGGATTATTTGGTTCGACGATGATGAACAATTATCACTTTAAGTTAATGCCACTAGCTATGAATTTAAGGCAAGAGTTCACATTGACTAAACGAGCAAGATTTATCTTCTGATGTTCATTTCCTCCTTTTTCATTTATAAGTTCACTGTTGGGTGGTGCAACTAACCAAAAATAAAGTGGATTTGCACAATAGTTTTTTCCTCTGATAAGGTAAAGCAAAAGGGGATTTGGACAATAGTGTACAACCATTATAAGAATTCACATTCATACGTTCACATCAAATCATCAAGTGAAATGAAGGGTATCCTAATTGACTTCTTCTCCAGCAGAATAAGATCAGAAAAATCATCCATTAAGATAGATTCCTTGCAAGAGCAACAACCTAGGGCTTACGAGGCGAACTGCTGCTGTCACTGTTGCTGGGGCTCCTCCCTCTTAAAGGCCTGCATTTGATGAAGTACTGAAACATCATAACCAATAACAATAAGACAATTCTCAGTGCTTTTCAGGTATTTCAAGCGTTCCCGTATTCAAATTTGCAACTGTCTACCCAGTGTATAAGTTTGAGTTTAGCTTTCCGTAATTGTAAGGAAAAACCTACCGTATGTATGAATAAAGCAAGAATCAAAAATCCAAAACAATGACAAGCACATAAGATGATCCAATTGTAAGCAACAAATTACAAGGAACTCACTTTCTAGGACTGCGACTCCTTGAAATCTTGCGGGGTGCCTGAAATAATCAACAGATTATATCCACATCAAACAATCAATAGGCTGACCCAAGAAAAAATCAGATGATCTCATGGATAAGATTGTTAAATAGAGTCTCAGACACAAGACCTTTCGAGGACTGGGAGAAGAAGAGTAGGATGATGACCTCCCACGTCTTGCGGCTGGACCCCTTCCCCTATTACATGAAGTAATCACAAATAAATAACATTTTTCATATAAACAAGAAATGAATTCTTTCAGAAATGTAACAAAAATTATGTTCTCTGACAATATTGTGGAGGAGATAAGATGCACCCAAGAGAAAAAAAGTAGGCATTAGAACATGCCACATAGAAAGTGCCAAAGTATATTAATTTTAAAATGAGGAAGGCGGGCATAAAGAGAAAAACTACAGACCACAAGTATAGAAGCAGACCACCTATTCAAGACACCAGAAAAGAATTTGCTATAACTCAATATCAGAAATTTAAGTGATAAAGATGATAAAATTTACGCATTACCGCCTAGGAGAGATGGATCTTGATCGTGAACGGATAGGTCTCCTAATAGGTGAGCGGCTAGACCGGCGACCAACCGGAGATCTTCTGGGTGGACTTCTAGCACGTCGCGGTGGAGAACTACAAACAAACACAAAGGTACCATGAGCTACCACTTTCAGTTATCAACATTAGTTAACACAGCACAAATCTGTATTTACATTGTTCAGGCTACAATTCACTATATTTTTAATATAACAAGTACTACTACTACAACGAAGAAAGGCAACTGCCACTCATAATGGGAAAATACTAGTTTGACAGTTACTGATGGCAGAATCAACTATTCGACATCATTTTAAATATGTCACACATATCTACGCTGCCACACAGGTTTACTAAAAATTTTTATAAGTAACTAAGGTTTAACAATATAAAGAACTGCTTTGAAGCATGTAGCATCATGTTTATCATCATTTAAGCAAATCTTTAAATGGCCTTTCTAGATATGGAGTGAGGGAGAAGATATTTATTCATCACTTACTTCAACTATTCAAGCTCATGCAATCAAAACACTAACTCACCGTCGCCTTGGCGGAAGGGGAGAACGTCTTCGAACAGGACTGCCACGAATTCTTCTGGGAGAGCCCCTGCTTAATACTTTAATTAGTAAAGGTCCAGATCAAAATTCCAAAAATTCAAAAGCAAATGTGAAATACCCAACCTAGGAGGTGTTCGGTAACGTCTTGGTGGAGAGGATGGTGAACGTCGTCTAACGGGAGATACAGGCCTCCTCCTTGGGGCCGGTGGACTGCCGCGCCTATAAGGAGAACCTGCGCGACGACGAATAGGAGACTCAGCACGCCGACGGGCAGGAGAATCTGGCTCACGTCTAGGAGATCCTCTTCGTCCTATAGGAGACCTTCGAGGTGGAGAGACAGGTTTTCGACGAGGAGATACTGATTATATCAAAATAAACCAGATTAAATAATGCATCATAGAGCCAGCCAATAAACAATCCCTAATATAGCAAGGATATCATACACTCTTGTTGCCGTTTCGGTCCATCTTTCTCCAAATCAACAGGGGCATTATCAGTTCTAGGAGCATCTCTCCTTGAGGAAGTTGCAGCAGCCCTTGGAGGTGAGGGTGCCTTTTTCCGCTCTGGCAGGGTGAACTTGGCATGAACTATTTTCCCATCAATCTGTGCCTGCATTAACACCAACAAAGCATATTAGTTAATTCCCCGTCTCAAAAACGAAAATGGTGGGATGCAGTTACTGAGTGGACATGCAAATCTTAAAACCATACACCATCCATGTGTAGTTGGGCTTTCTCAGCATCAATTCTAGTCTTGAACTCAACATAAGCAAACCCTTTTGGAAGGTTAACCTGCAAAAAGTTTATTCCTATAATATTAGGGGGGGAAAAGAAGCAAAAATTCTAGAGCTCACACCGTCTAAAGAATATGTGACTTGTTAACTTACAACATGATCAATGACCAACTGCACGTGCAGGATTTCACCAAAATTACCTGCAGAAAAGAAAAGTTATAGACATTAACCACCATGAAGATCATGAGCTGGACAGAGCGACAGCAACTTATCTTTGTATTTAAATCAAATAATGGATGGAATCCAGTCAACATTTGCTGTAAACCTGGAGATACTATTTTCGGAGCAAGTCTTTTTCATTCTTTTATATGCCCATATTTATTTATTTTACTTGAACTCATCGCATGACGTATACACTGGAACTAGCACACCATACACACATGTCGATGTCTTACCAACAAAAGTTACTGCTGGAAAACCAAATGAGTGAGAATAAGAAGAGTCATTATGAAGGTACACAAGCACACCCTGGCTTCCAAAGTAACACTTATATGAATTTCTCTGTTCCCTTAAACGATTACTCATAATTTGCAATAACAGGGTCAGACCAGAACGTATGGCATATAACTGCTTAAGGAGCAGAACAAGTAACATCTATAAGTAAAGGGTTGGCTATGGGTGGCAATTGAGCGAGTTGGATAAACTTAGTGGGTAACAACAGGTATACAATAGTGGACCAAATTCCCTTGCTCACTGACGGGAAATCTTTGTGCAGGGTTAGTCATGGGTCATATGCCCAATACAAATACTTGTGTCAAACCAAGCGCAAACTAGCAGCTTGATAAATACGAGCTATCAATCCAAATTTAAGTTAACCTAAACGAGTGCAATCCAGCTGAAGAAGCAGGAAATTTACACATTATACCATGCTTAAGAATCAAAGAACTGAAAACTATTAATTTTCCTTGGGAGAAACTGTACTGACCCAACATAATCAACTAACAAATCATATTCCTTAGCTTTTAAGAATCTCTGATATGCACGATAGTCCATTTTTTACTGCCCGAAACAGATTCATATCCTTGACCACAATTCTGATACTTAAAAAAACAAGAACTGAGAAGTGAGAACTACTAGTTTCCTTGGGAGTCTTGTCACCAAAAAGTTCTCTGGGAAAAACTAAAAAACACACCAAAATAAACAATGATTTGAGGTAGGAAAACTTCATATCCCTTTTATTTTAGAAAACTAAGGGTCCAAGAGATGCATATTAGACATCTTTATTGGCCAAAGCAGATATGCATTTCTTTGAAACAAACTTCTTAACCAGTTTTAGAGTAGTACTTTATGGCTTCAAAATGTAAAATATTTGTTGTCCTGTAAGGAATAAACATGTCTCAAAACAAAATGAAAATTATCACCTTGGCCTTGTCATTTCATTGTGATGAAAGGATTATGCATCCTCAACATTTCTCAGATTTTTTATGTCTCCATAGAAAAACTACCCCAAAAGGAGGAATAAACTATATTTTACCCCAATTCTTCCAGGACTAACATATTGACATTAGCTTTTTCGTGGATACTTAAAAGGATAAAAAATTAGGACCAAACTTATGTAGAGAAATTTTAGGCTAAGCCCATCTTGACCCGTCTATTTACCAGTAAACCTAACTCAATGAACTCTGGCCAGATTGCAATGCTAAGGGTTGTAATTGCCCTAGCTTAGACTAGAATTTCAACAATTCTGGCAAACAAACACTTCAGTAATCAGAACGAAGTGCTGAACATACCAAATATTTCTTTCAGATGGTTTTCATTGACATTCCTGCTGAGCTGATCCACATGAAGCACACGTGACTCAGGAGTTGGAGAGACTTTCCTGGAATCATATCTCAAGTGTTACACATCACAAAAGCGCATAAAGGCATCTGCCAGAAGTGCTACATGCAGTTTCATTTTTTTTTGTAAATAAGAATAGGACTAATAAAATACTTCAACGAATATGGCTGTCTAATTTCCAAAGAACTCGTGAAGGATCCTATTATTGTTTCCACCAGGTTAGAACTAAATTCACTTTGCCAGCTATTCTGTTTCTTTAACACCCGCTTGAAGATAATTTTATTCTTCAAGTGTTCAAGTTTTTATTGTTTTATTTATTCATGACCATAACTGTGAGTTTGCTCACAACGCCAGCCCCAAGCTCAAATAAAGAGAATGGTTGCGGTAGGCTAACAGCCTGCGTAAACTTGCCAATTCATGATGAATCCACATAATTATGATAGTTTAATTTATAATGTATTTTTGCTGGGTGTGTTTGATTTATTTTGGAGGTTAATGGAATTGTCGGGTTAACATAGCTTGAACTTGGAAGTGACTGTTCTTTAATTCATTTTTCAATTCACCATCATTGTAACGAAATGCAGGTGCTAGTACAAGGGTTATTGTTAATTAGGTTGAAAGGTTTAATTATAATCCCTGATTACTTAGTTCTTGTGATTGTCGATATTAGGAATAACAAGCGTATTAATCTTTCTCCACTGGTTTGTGACATCACTTGCAAAAAATTGCGTACGCTACTGAATATGATCCTGTGAGATTAGGATATCTCATCTAATATTTTGTAGTTTTTGGTGATGAGATCCTCGTTTGTATAAAACTAGAAATTTTTTTAGGTTCTCTTTTGGTATACTACATGTATACGGTGTTCTTTACCCTAATTATTCATAAATAATGTCTCACCATTATCCAACCACTTTCAGCATGTTTATTTTCACTCGGAAGAGGAGGAGAAAGACAAAACCAAGGAGAAAAAAGGGATCCCAAAGAAAAAAAAGAAACTGAATGTAACATTAAATATAGGAAGAGGTTTGCACGTAGTTATTGCATGAACGAACCGTAGCTCGGTCGCAGAGTAAAAGAACACCATTACCTTGGAGGTGGAGAAGCTTTCTTAGATAATGGTGGCGGTGAACGGCCTCGCTTAGATACTCCAGCAGGGCTAGCAAAACCATATTGACACCACAATGTAGGTTAGGATCATTCAGCAATGAGAAAATCTAGCAGTAATTTAACAGTTTTTCCTGAAAGGATAACTAATAGCACAGGAACATTAGAATAAATCTTCATTCTACTTCCACTTCTCCAAGCTCAAATTAACAAAAATATATGAAGATGAAAACAAGTCCAGTCTCCAAGATTAACCATTATTATAAGACTATATAACAGTGTTATCAAAGGTGAAAAGCGCAAAAAAGCCCTAAGGCCCGTTGGAGCTTTAAGTGCAAAGCGTAAATAAAGTGTGGGCTTTAATGAAAAAAGGCACAACTGGAGAAAAGTAAAATATGTATATGTAGTCCAAGACCGATAATTATAAGCATGAATAACAAATATTTGGACAAAATAATTGAAATTTTTTTTACGATAAAGTGAAATATCAATTGTTCAGTGTTGCCTTTTTAGGATTACACTCATTGGCAAGGAAAAGTTTGCCTTAGAGCCTTGATACGACACTAAAGCGCCCGCAAAGCGAGGCGAAGCGCTGAACATATTTTGAGCCTCGCTTTAGGGCTTAAGCGCGCTTTAAGCGCGCCTTTGACAACACTGCTATATAAGCTATCTGCACTTGTAGAACTGAATAATACCAAAGAAATGTGTCACACAGCCCAATAACTCAAATTCAGCACCAACAAAGGCAACTAGCACTTTTAAGGTGAGTCCGAAGTACTCTAGACCCAATATATCCAAATTTGGATAAGTAATGGCTAATAATGTTCTTTTAATTACTGAGTTCAAATATGTGGAGACTTTGACCACCAAACAGATATCTAAAAAAGTAATAGCTAAGCTCTCTTAATGCATCAACAGCATGACTGAACACTTTTAACATGCTACCGAAATTATAAACAAAAATAACAAGGACACTTAAAAGGGTATTGAAGTGGCAGCATAACATATAACAGAGCATGACAAACTTAAAACATTTCAAACTCATAAACCCTTGAGTATCTAATATATTTCCAGTAACCGTGTGCACATTAACAAACAACAGCAAACCACTACACCTCAATTCAAAAAAGTTGAGAGTGGTTACATGAATCCTTACTGTCCATTTAGCCCCGTTTTAGTCAGTACTCTACAGCTTCTCTTTTAATTATCTAATACCAATGGCGGATCTATGTGTAAGGTTATGGGTGCTCAAGCACCCATTAACTTTGGAACCAAACACTATTATTTAGATAGAAAAACTAGTATACTTATAAATATATTAACTGAGCACCAATCTCAATAGCAACTTTAGAGGAAAAATAGTTGACCACCCACGAGCTAAAAATTTTGAATCCGCCACTGTCTAACACAGAGGTTTATTACATGTTTTACTAGAATATAAATCTCTAAACAGCCAATTTCACGTTAAAACAGGTAAAACAAGGGATTTTAGACTTAAAGCAAAATTAAGTGGAAAATACTATAAAAGCTAATTATGTAACTAACTGCGTATTTAGATAAAGTATAGAACCTTTTTCGCTGAGAAGGAGGAGGGCGGGGGCTAGGGCTGCGAGAACTGCCACTGGAGGAAGAGGAAGAAAACGATCTGGAGCGAGATCTAGATCGAGAGGGAGAGCGGGAACTGGAGGAGCGAGAAGAGTAAGAGCGCGAGCGAGAACGAGACCGCGACGGAGAACGAGAAGACGAGCCTGACGGTGAAGCCGCACGGGCTCGGCCTGGTTTCGCCATTGGCACAGCTACAGTTTACTGATATTACTTCAAACCCTTGGGATAAACCCTAACGACAGAAAGAGACGTGAGATGTACATTTGGGCAAACAAGGTATTCGGGTTATGGCTACTATATAAAACGGGCCAAATTAAAATGGGCCGACCGGGTGGGCTATTGGGTAAAGTGACCCATAGCGGATTTAACTGGAAGTAGTGCGACACTGAAAAACTAAAATCACATTGGGCAAACACTACTCATAAATGTGGCTTATAAAACGCAATTGAAATGAGATTTATAAAATACAATTGATAAATATGACGAATAAAATGCTATTGACGTACTTGCACAAGTTAGAACTTTGTGCTCTTTCAAAACGTTTGCACATCTGCGAGTGTTCCTCCGGTCCTACAAATTGAGCTTCTGAAAGCGATGCTTACTGGAGTAGCTAATGAGATGCTGGTTCAATTCCCGCTATGCCTTGTCTTAGTAGGTGTTTCCGCTATTGGACCAGCTAAACTTGCTCTGATCTAGTGCTTGTCCGCTCCTATTCGGGCTCATTCACAAGAAAACGAACTCTCTCCTCTACTTTAGCTTGAGCCCACTCGGACTAACTCTGGCATGACACCCGTCACCATACATAGGTAATAGCATGCCTCAATGCTATCTTCCTCGAAGTTGCAGCTTAATATGATCTTGTTTTTTGGGGAGGATCCACCAAATGGACCAATAAAAATGTAATTAACGGGACTTTTAAAATGCAACATTGCGACTTATAAAACGCAACTGATAATTGAGACTTATAAAACGCAATTGCAGTTGCAACTTATAAAAAGTAATCAGAAATTGCTACTTACAAAACGCATTTGAGCACGTGGCTTATAAACGCAATTGATGAACGCGACTTTTAACAACTTACAAAATACAATTCATGATTGTGACTTATGAAACGCAATTATCAATCGATAAATACATTGCAATTCAAATGCAGCTTATAAATTGCAA
This sequence comes from Nicotiana attenuata, assembly GCF_001879085.1. Classification (NCBI taxonomy): domain Eukaryota; kingdom Viridiplantae; phylum Streptophyta; class Magnoliopsida; order Solanales; family Solanaceae; genus Nicotiana; species Nicotiana attenuata. Next base: position 242,235 of record NW_017670366.1, on the reverse strand, counting down.
TTACCAATATATGTCGTAATTGACAAATGCCTTTTGGCAACAACTTACGGCATGTATTATTGAGGACTTCCGTGTATTAATAGTCGAGCTTGTGACGGATATTAATAGTCAAGTTTGGGGAAACGTTTTCCAACTTTTCATGGTAAAGTTTATCAAAGAGCTTGCATCCAACTGTGTGATACTATTCGTATAACATACTACCATTAAAGATTAGTTTGAGCTTGTTTTAGTTTATATTATATTAGAGCACAAACGGAAAAAATACGTTGTTTTGTTGGATGCAAGAAACCGTTAACAGATTTATTTAACATGAATATTAGGTCAGAAAATTGATTTCTATCATTACTCTTGCTGTTTTTTACAAATCATAATTATGCTATGACAAAAATCATTTCACAGAAAAATGTTTGCCGGACATCTTTTAAATTTTCTTTTTTTGGTGTTTGGTTACTGAGTGAAAAGTATTTTTCAAAAAATCTACAATTAAGATTAATAATAATATCAACAAAGATGAAAATTTTGAATCCTAACGACTGATAATAATGTCTTAAGCGTTGGAGCTTGTAGTATGAAGTTAGTATAGCATGAGCAAACACCAGAAAATGATTTTCTAACAAAAAAAGAAAAGAAAAATAAAATACTGAAAAATGACACTGTTGTGCCAAACGCACCATATGCGATCTGAATTATAAGGAATCATCATTCCTTTGAGGTAGCCATTTCACAACAAAATTTGGCTCACCTCAAAAGAGGCACAGTAGTCATCAAACCCTAAGGCACTGCTCCCACGTAAAATAAAAGATGACATTATAAAGAAAACGAAAACACCTTTACTCACCATAAGAGCTAAAACAGCTCAAAAGAGCACTAAACCAGAATGATTTTTCCACTATACATACATGGCCGAGTTCCTTAGTTTGAACTTTGGTATATAGAATCAAAGCAGAGGCAGCAACAAAAGGATTCCATAAGGGGTCGTTTGGTACAATGTTGGAATATTCTGTGATTAGTTATCCCACCTTTTATATGGGATAACCAATCCCACCATGTTAGTGTAAAAGTTGTCCCGGAATTAGCTAATACCCCAAACCAAACATGGGATAAAATTAATCCCAAAATCTATCCTGGGATTATTATCCTTATCCCATGTATCAAACGACCCCTTAATGATTAGGTTTCTGTCTGCATCAAAATCAAAACTCCCTTAGAAAGATGTTCCTTACCCTTGCTGAGCAAAAATGAATAAGAACCAACACAGAGTGTACTTCCATATATGATAGCGGCAAAAGTTGTACGATAAAAGCAGGGGCAGCAACAAATGGCATTGCAAAAGGAGGACTTGCACGAATGCTTAGGCTTCTGCACACATGGAATTAAAACTCCTTTGAGGATGATGCTCCCTACTGAGCAAAATTGAACAAGGTCTACCACTCAACAAGCTTTTCCTATACAAAGCTGTACAAAGGTTAACTCTTCTATGTATATTTCTTGTAGAAAAGATCTGATTGCGACACAAGCATACAGTTGATGCAACGCGATCACACAGCATAATGCTATTGATTGATTGAGTGGGAAGGACTCGCAGACTGTATCAAACCATTTGCTGGCAACCCCTTGAGTGGACAGATGATAAAGTATGCCCCTAGATCCTTCAAGCTATTACTGAACACCATAAACTCAACCAGTCTTGTCAAATCCTGAAAAGTATACCCTCCGTGTCCAAGAAGCCGTATTATCTAAAATCTGAGCAGAAACATCATGTCAATGAGAGTAAGTGTCCATTTCTTTGAGAAAACTGAACTGAGGCGGCACGGACAATTTCAATGAGATGTTCATCCAATACATCAAGCTCGCCTGAGTTACGTAGATGATGATACATAGGGGCCAGATACTCTGCTGCAACTTCGACTAGCTTCCACTGATTGAGATTAGCAGCCATCTGTATAATTTTAATAGACAAATATTGATAGGAATCCAAAACTGATACAATCAGTCTAAAACATTCGTCATGTAAGTCTTCTAGGAGCCAGAATTGAGCAAGCGAACATAGTTCTACATAGGGCTGGAGTTCGTGTAGCTTTTCCTCCTTATCCAGATTATCCCATAGACAGCCAGATATTGGTCTAGGCAACTCACCAGAATAGAACCAGCTGACTAACTTAACCAAGGAGTCCCAACAAACTGGCACCTTGATGGTGAGGGAATGGCTGAAACAAAACCAAAAAATGTAGCATCAACTACACATTTGAGAGGTAAAGGAAGAAAGCTAACATAGCAACAAATAAAGAAATAAACTCCATAATGAAGTTATTTTTTCTTCTTCAGAAAACAAAAACATACTTCTAAAATTGAGAAAACAGAATCATCTGGCACATAATAGAACTAGGAGCCACACTCAATTGCTGCACATAATAGAAAACAAAAACATACCAGGAGCCACACTAAATTGCTGGCACATAATAGAAAACAAAAACACACTTCTAAATTGATAATAGGTCACAAATCCATGTGGATCAAGCCATTTAAGTATCTGTACAGCAATAAATCCTATCATATAAGCAATCCAACAAGTCCCAACTCTGGGGTAAACCGAGTTATTCAACTATGAATTCATTTTGTGACAAAAGCAACCTATTTGGAATACCTTTCTTGCATTCCTGACTGAAAGAGGGCCCGTAAATATTCACAACTTGACCATAGTACAACTTTGTGAACGTGCAGGTGTAAAACAGATATGGAGCAAGAATTGCAGTCCTCATTACTCGGACGGGAAGTTTCAGCCTCCAAAATAATATCCCTGATTAGCAAGAGCAAAAGGAAAAAGAATGTCATATCTTACTCTCTTTTTTGGGATTGATAGGAAGGAATTAAGATACAAAAGGAATATTGCTAAAAATCATCCCTCCTTGAGGGTGTATCTACATAGCTAACACGGTATAAAAAGTCAATGAACAATTCCAACAACTCATATTAGGAAAGTCTTTAGCCTTTATCTTTAAACATACTTAAAGCATTAATGACAGACTCAAGGAATGTCACCAGATTCATTTCAGAAAAAAGGAATTGTAGGAGGAGAACAAGGGGTATGGTGGAATTTTCTGATTTCATTGAGGATATGAGCTTAATTGATTTACGATTAGAAGATAGTAGCTTCACTTGGTTTAAAGGGGATAATCAAGACATGGCTTCCAGAATTGATAGGTTCCTGATTTCTGAGGAGTGGGATGATAGTTTTAGTAATATAAAACAGATTCCACTGCAAAGACTAGCATCTGATCACATTCCAGTGGCTCTACAGGGAGGCACTTGGAACAGGAACAAAAACTATTTTAAATTTGAAAATTGGTGGTTAGGAACAACTGGTTTCAATGACAAAGTCAAAGAATGGTGGAGTTCTTTCAATTTTTCAGGCAAGCCTGACTTTATACTGGCCTGTAAACTAAAAGCTCTCAAATCAAAACTCAAGGAGTGGAGCAGAACTGAGACAGGGAATTTGGGATATTAAAGGAAGAAATTGTTAAGTCAAATGGCAGAACTGGATGAGGTGCTCGAAGACAGAATTTTAACAGAGGAAGAAACTATCAAGAAGGCAGCACTATTCATGGAGTATGAGGAGTTGATAAAAAATGAAGAAATCTCATGGAGACAAAAATCAAGGGCCCTATGGTTGAAAGAAGGTGACAGAAACACCAAGTTTTTTCACAAAGTAGCAAATGCACATAAAAGATTCAACAATATTGACCAACTAATGATACAAGGAGAATTAACAGAGGAGCCAGCTAGAATAGAAGAGGAAATTATTGATTACTATCAGAAGTTGTACAAAGAAACTACTCAATGGAGACCTGCATGCTTCTATGACAATTGTCCTGTTTTAACTGAGGAGGATAAGGAAGCTCTACAAGGTAACTTTGAGGAGAATGAAGTACTTAGGTGCTTGAAGCTATGTGCAATAGATAAAGCCCCTGGCCCAGATGGTTTTACTATGGGGTTCTTCATCAAATGCTGGGAGATTGTGAAATATGACATCATGAATGCTTTTCAAAACTTTTATGACAAAGAAGATTTTGAAAGAAGCTTCAATGCAACATTTATTGCTCTCATTCCAAAGAAGAAAGGTGCTAAGGAACTAAGGGATTTCAGGCCTAGCAGCTTGATAGGTAGCATTTACAAATTGTTCTCCAAAGTTTTGGCAGAGAGACTAAAAAGGGTAATTTCTCAATTGGTGGATTGTCAACAAATGGCTTTCATTAAAGGGAGACAGATCATGGATGTTGTAATGGTAGCCAATGAAGCAGTTGATTCTAGGTTGAAACAAAGGAAACCTGGTATCTTGTGCAAACTTGATATTGAAAAGGCTTATGACCATGTCAATTGGAGTTTCCTCCTGAGCACGCTAGGAAGAATGGGTTTTGGCCAGAAATGGATAAATTGGATTAAATTCTGTATATCAACAACCAGATTTTCAATTCTTATAAATGGCTCCCCAACAGGTTTTTCAAAGCAGAAAGGGGACTAAGGCAAGGTGATCCTTTATCACCTTTTCTGTTTGTGATTGCTATGGAAGGTCTTAACAATATGATTAAAACAACCAATCAGTATGGGTGGATTAAAGGTTTTGATGTAGCTACAAGGGGCAATGATAGTTTAGAAGTGACTCATCTACAATATGCTGATGATACACTCATATTCTGTGATGCTGAAGAAGATCAACTGAAACACCTCAGGGTGATTCTGGTTCTTTTTGAAGGAATCTCTGGTTTGCATATTAACTGGAGGAAGAGTTTTCTTTACCCTATCAATGAAGTCACAAACATGGAAATGCTAGCTGTTAATCTGGGTGGTGAAGTAGGGGCTTTACCAACAATATATCTTGGAATGCCTTTGGGAGCTAAATCTAAGTCAATTGGGATGTGGAACAATGTTATAGAGAAGTGTGAAAAGAAACTGGCCAGGTGGAAAACCCAGTATCTATCTCTAGGTGGCAGACTGACTCTTATTAACTCAGTTCTTGATGCACTTCCAACATACATGATGTCCTTGTTCCCCATTCCAACTGGGGTCATCAATAGGTTGGATAGCATCAGGAGGAAAATTTTTTATGGAATGGGAACAAAGAGAGGAAGGGCTACCACCTGGTGAAATGGAAAGCACTCACTTTTGGCAAGAACCTTGGAGGGCTAGTGATCAAGAACTTGAAGATTCAGAGTAAAGCTCTTAGAATGAAATGGTTGTGGAGGCTCAACAAGGAGAATCAACTCCTTTGGGGAAACATTATTAAAGCAAAATATGGACAGGAAGACAAATGGATGACTAAGGAGGTCACTACACCATATGGGGTTAGTCTATGGAGATCCATTAGATCACTGTGGAGTGAGTTGAGGGATGATTCCAAGATCAAAGTATTTGATGGGAATAAGACTAGCTTTTGGAAGGACAATTGGCATAAAGTTGGCAGATTGGATGTAGCTTTTTCAGAAGTCTTCAATTTAGCTCTACGTCACCAAAGGACTATAGCAGAGATGTGGACACCTCAAGGATGGAACATCATTTTTAGAAGATATATCAACGATTGGGAAGCACAAAGAGTGGTTGAGTTCTTCTGTGCAATAGAGCAGTTTAGTGGATTACAAGTAGATACAGATGTACTATGGTGGCAAGGCAGCAGAAAGGGTTTATTCAAAGTTAACGCAGCTTACAAGAGGATGAACTGCTCCAACCAGCAGATAGCCAATTGGCCTTGGAAACATATCTGGAAAACAAAAATTCCTCACAAAGTTGCTTGCTTTGTGTGGCTACTGGCTAAGGAAGCAGTCCTTACACAAGATAATTTGATGAAAAGAGGTTTCATTTTATGTTCTAGATGCTTTTTGTGTGGGGAAACAGCAGAGACAGTTAACCATCTCTTCCTTCACTGTAAGATAACATCTCATCTATGGAGAATTATTCTTAACCTCAAAGGCATTTCTTGGACCATGCCCGGAAGGTTATAGATACTCTTAAAAGTTGGGAGGAAACAGGATTACAGGCAAAGGACAGGAACAGATGGAGAATTATACCTGCTTGCATTTGGTGGACAATTTGGAAGAGAGAAACTCCAGATGTTTTGAGAATGTGGAGAATGGAGTGCAGAAGATCAAGTTAAACTTTATTTTGCTGTTGTGTTTTTGGTGTAATCAGATCTACACAAATGATACTGACACCATTATTGATGTTTTAGATTCAATATAGAGGGTGTCAGTGATAGTTAGAGTCTCTTGTATATATGGTTTCAGTACTACCTAAGTACTGTTTTGCTACATATGAAATATAGAAAAGTTACCAAATTCAACAAAAAAAAAAATGTTATCCATTCTCTAAATAGTCTACAGGCTGTTAGCCAGTGAACAGCCATTTTGGTGAAAGAACAAGTGATGATATTAATTGCCTCCCTGTGGATTTACTAGACCTCATGCTAAATAAACTATTGTATCTGGATAAAGAAAAAATAGCTCTGTGCATCCACCACAACATAACAATGCCTGGAAATGAATTCTGAAAGAGAACTTAAACCAAAAGGACACAAATAAAGTCTCTATGTCTAACACAATCCACAAATTCCCAAAATGAGTTGTGAAAAAGGATTCATACGAAAAATTACGTCCAGCTGGCCCAAGAGCAGAGGTAATGTCGGAACTTGGGAATGGAGTTCTCCATTTCGGATTTCTTCCATAAAGCAATTGTACTAGAGGTGGCAAATTGCAATGTCTGGCTAAAATTTTCAACTTTTTCACAAGGTCTTCTCCTGCTTCAAAGAATCCCGAATAAATATACTCTAATAACTTTGTCAATGACTGACAATCAACATGAGCTGAGAGACGAACTTTGGTGATTAACCTATTGCATGAATCTGAATCCTGCTTTAAGGAAGAACTCTCTTTAAGCAATTCTTCAAGAGGTAACAATGATGGGCATCTAACCAGAAGAATAACACCATGGACATGCACCGGTTCCTGATTTTTAATTATAAGCTCCACATCAGTATGTTCATTGTCAGTAAGGAGTTCCCGAAACTCTCTCCCAAACTTACTTGGAAAACCGTATAATCCAAAATGGCGAAGGATATAAGCAGCGTACCATCGTGGTCCAGGACTAGAATTGTTAATACAGATCTCTTGAAGTTCTCTGATAAAAGCAGCTCGCGACTCCATCTGATTACAAAAGAGACCACCGCAATTTTTCGCATTTATCAACTCACCAAGAGCCATAAGTCCAAAAAGTAAAAGCATATCTTCACCTTCCCAATCTTCAGAAGAAGGCCAGCAACAAGTCCTTTCACTGAAATAGTTCTGTACATGAGGAGCCACACTGGATCTATTTAGGTGGACAGGATTATCTAACCACCAACTAATGAAGCTCAACAGAGTGGGTATTCCTCCGTGCTGAATTACATGCTTACGAATTTTTGGCAGAGCTGAATAACATGCTAGAGTTATCAAGGTTATAACAAGTCTAAAATTACTCGGTATTCCAAACTTGTTTCCAGAAGATACCGCTTTCAAAATATCCAGTAAATATTCCACGTAGTCCTTCCCCTTCAGTGTCAGAACTTCAGATAGGATGAATCTTGTTTCAGAAGCAATGTACTTGCTGGGAGAATAAATCATCATAAGGACTGCTCTAGACGCTGGCTCACTCTCCGATGAATGACAAACACTCCCTTGAGAAATTTGGCGAGCTGTGAGGATAGAGTCCACGAAGGCCAAGCTTTCAAAGACCAAAACAAACAGAAGCACATGCACATTGATTAGGGAATTTGTTTCATGCCAATATGCTCATTAAGAATTTCTACACTTGTACTCACTATAAATAAATGAACTTTACATATATGTGAGTGTGTGTGTTATAAATTTGAGAAAGTTGAAATTGTACCAAGATTTTGGTTTCGATTACCATGCACAAATAACAAGAGCATTAAACGAAGTCTCATTTCCATGCATCTTGGGGGAGAAATCTTCCATACAATTTGCTGCAAGCCATCCAAGAATATCCCAAACATATGGTCTCAGTGGAAGAAGAACATATTTATCAAAAACCTCTTCTAACTTGACGATTTGTTCTTGCAGAGATAAGCAACGCAGAGACTGCTGAGTCGTGTCAGAATTTCCTATGAGAAGACTAAGAAGAACCCCATCAACTCCTGCCTTCCAAAGATAGAACTGGTGGTCCCCTGCCCAACGAGTGATTAGAGCCAAACGGCATGCTTCGACTAGTATTGACATTTGGCACTTAGCAAGCTTTCCAGCATCAAAACTCCAGTTACTCATTAAGGTAATCACGGCTTTCACAAAGGGCTCACAAGATGATTTATTAATTTTCGAACATCCTTGTTCACTTTTCTGAGCAATTAATAAAATACATCAATGTAAGCGAGCGAAAAAAACTTGAGCTCCTAAGTAGCATAAAGGATAACAGTTCAGTTTCAATTGCTACCGTTAAACATTGAGCAAGTCTTAATCCCTCTATCTGGACGGAATAAGGGTTTGAACTGTCCAAACTGTCCACAGTAATTTTTACAAGACCTTCTCCGTCCTCCAAAAGCTTCTTAGTTCCATTGCCACATAGAGCTGCCACCCAAAGTAAGAATGCAATATCATGAGTCTAAGCCAAGAGAGAAGAAAGGTAAGAAATTTGCAGGATATACAAATACCTAAAGCAGAATATAGCTGCAGAACAGCAATTCTGATGGAGCAGTCAGGATTGAGCTTGACAGTATCTAAGATATTCAACAATTTCGCATCAGTCCAAACACAGAACCGAGAGGGAGGCCAACGCCACAAAATTTTACTTAACAGAGAGGCCATCTCTTGAAAGTACTCAGTTGGCTTATTGTCACTGGAGTATCCTTTAACATTCTGGACTAGATTACCGACCACGTTTGTGGTTCTTAAGATATCCCAAACCTCTTTCTCTCTTTTAGAACTCAGATTTGATAATATCAAATTCAAGGCAGAGGCGCAAGATATAGCAACTCGTAATTCCTGGAAACTTAACAAGGATGATAAAGGATGGATGAGATTGGCCAAATGAAGTTGCAGCATTGTACTTGGTATGACGCGGACGATCTTTACAGCTACATCTGAGGCCAATCTTAATGTGGCTGCACTTTTTGATGCTAGAATACTTCCTACAGCTGCAACTATGTCACCGACTGACTCCTGGCATGGAAGGAAAATACCAGAGGTCAAACAACAATACATGCGAAAAAGATGTAGCAAGTTATTCAAACAGGTAGAGATCCCCGCAAGAGATCACACAACTAACAGGACATGGCACCAGTCAAGTCTATAATGCCTTCCCAAAATAAAACAGGGAATTTTAATTATTTATGATATATGCTTTTAAAAGAAAAGGGAAGAAAAAGAGCAAAGCATAATGAGAAGCCAAGTATTGGTAGAGAGTTCTTTTTAGGACCAGTATCTACAAGTTAGACTATGCACAAGTATGTTCTTTTTCTAGGATGAAAAATCACGGACTATCTGGAATCTAACCCTTTGGTTGCAGTTTTCTATCCACATTCACAGAAAGAGGTTCAACATCAAAGCTCGCTGTTACAAAGGCAACCTAAATTTCACCACTCTTTCTGTAAATAAAGGAAAATATTTAGGGGTAGCAAGGTGGTCTGGATCCCACGAATAGTAGGAGCTTAGTGCACCGGGTTGCCCTTTAATGTGATTTTTATCACATGGAACGATTGTTCCAGTTAACTTTATTCAGAACGGCTAAAGTGTTCCATAAGTACCATAACACATATTCTTGCATAACAAAAGCAAAAAAAAAATATGTATATATAAACAAATAACGTATGAACATGATGCATCTCCAAGTTGTAGTTCGTTTCTGTCTCTTGCACTTCCGTAGTAACCTATAAGAGGCTATCCGACCAACAAAAATATGAGATTAAGTGTTCTCCACATTTATACAAGATTGGTAAGTGGAAGGCAAATTACCTTCACAACTTGGTGTTGTAATGACTCGGCAGATATATTATCAAGAAATGCATCAACTGAACGAAGTACTAGTCTTTGCATCTCATTATCAGAATAATGCAACTTTTGAACCCCATCATCGCAATATCTACAAGAAACAAGCTACTTAGTAAAGAATAGGATGCGTCAAATTAAAATGATTGTCGCCCCAGTAGAAACATGCACTTAATATGTCTTCAGTTTTCACTAACCATGGAAGCAAATGTTGTTTCAAGTATGATCTTTGAGGAAAATTGGAAAGAGAGTTTAGAACCAATGCATATCAAGGAAAAATCAAGAAAACGATGCTCGCTCTGAATATCAATCCTAAACAACCCTGTTATTCAAGTCCTTGTTTTGATGGCAGTGGACTTTGCATCTTATATCGACATGACACATATCATGAATAGTGGCTATCAAGTCAGCCCTGTCCTTTCTTCAGATAAACGAAGCACAGCTATCAGTTACAACCAAAGGCAAATGAACTTCTTTTGGGGAAACATATCAGACAATTCATATGGCCGAACTCAATTACATTGGATTGAGAAGTGGTGATTGATTGAATGATTGACTGATAATATCAGAGGACAAAATAACTTCTAGAAAGAAAATGAAGAAATAATCTCTGGAATGACTAGTACACTTGCTACTGTATTTAGTTCACATTAAATAATCTACTTGCTTTTCTTTGAGGTTGGGAGCATGGTAGGTTTTTTAAACTGCAAAGTACAAACGCCTGTTTCACTATTTTCAGTTTAAAATTGTGACCTTTTTCTTTTTTCGAATCAAATTTCAGAGCAGGAGAAGTAAGATAAATGTCCATCTCAGTCACCTGACTATTAGTACCTAAGAAAAACACATATGCATAGCAACGATGTTGGACTCCTAATTTTGGGCTCTTCTGTTGAAATATTACATGTGTTTCCCTGTATGAATTCACCTTTTGCAGTTCTCTTAAAGAGATTTCCCCATCCAAGGAACTAACTATTATGGTCTTTATATCAAATCTCGCAGATGCAAGACTTACTCGCCCATTCTTGGTGCACATAAGACAGCTTCTTTCCATAGCTATCTTGTATGTAATCAGATTCTCCAAATTATACCCATGCTTGGTACAAGGAGGTTTTATATTTCGAAGAAAGACAATATTAATTAACTTATCTCTTGGTTTAAGCATTTGAAATGATTCCCCTTTTGCCATCGGCTAATTGGCAGACATAAGTTCCCTGGCTTTGCAGCATCAAAATCTGGTCAACTTATTGAAAACAAATCGTCTGCCTTTTTCTTCCCCTTCACACCACGATCATCTAGATCCAGTCAGTTATATTTCTAGAACAATGCAACTTAACTTGTTTTCAGCTACATACACTAATGGTAACCAAAAGATTCAGCTACAGCTCCTCTGCAAAAAGTTTATAAAGGTAAATATGGAGTGTCATGAAGCAGCAGGGCCTCCAATATATATCCTCTCTTAGTCCAATTGCAGCCCGACCAATCATAAGTGTCTTGGTTGAATCCAAAAGAGCCTCACAACCAAGCATAAACAGATTCAATTACAAGATTAAGTACTTTTTTTCTTTTGATGATGGTGGTGTCCGGTTCAGCTTGAGCATACCTCCACTATTCGACCGGTACCTGCCACCTTCCACCCGCACGAGTACCGGGTAACTCTGCCCACGGCTTAGGCAGATAGGATCCGAGATTACATACATAAGGAAATAATTATCACTTATCTATGATGATAAATCCACATCCTATTCCATTACCTTTTTTTTTGACCGAGAAATCTGTTGTTTCCACCTTGGTAACTCGGCGGATAATGAGCGGTTCATCAAAGCCATGGGAGCTCCAATACATTACTATTTGAAGGAGGAATAAATTTCACACGGATTAAATAAACATTGGAGCCCAAAAAATTCAAAATTACGATGTTGTATGAGTCTCCAATCAATCCATCAATCAATTATGCCTCAATATCAAAACTAGTTTGGGTCCACTATACGAATCATCTAATCTATGCCTAATTTGCTCTATTCAGGTCCTTAATTACATTCAAATACGCAATTAATTCCCCAATATTATATGAATAAGAAATTTTACCTAGTGCCGAGATTGAGAGCATGGTAAAGGCGTTGATGAAGTGTCAATAGGTGACCGCTAATACCACGACTGTTATCTGCAGCTTGCTTTGACGATGATGACGACCTCATTCTGCAACTCAATGCACTGATAAAAAATTTCAATTGAGAAAAAACACAGAGTTGCTGTGTCGCCGCGGGTGAATTTCTTCGAAGTCGGTGTCCAATGGGTAGTATTTATAGTATCTTTTACCAGGAAAAATACAAAGGGACGAACTATGCTTTCAGTACCGTAAGTAATTTTGCTATAATTAAATCGGAAATGCTTTATTATTAAGGAATATGCATTTTGTTTGAATGATTGTTACATATTGTATTATATCGTATTTTTACTTTAAATAGGATTTTGTTTTTATTGTATCGTATCGTTAAATTTATCTTTACATAACAACGAAAAATATTATTTTTTTGGATGGTTGTTACCCATCGTATTGTATCGTATTGTTACTTTAAATACGATGTTTGTTTTGATTGTTACTTATATTTTATTGTATTGTATCGTTAAATTCGTCGTTACGTACTACTTTATGTAACGACCGATTTGGTGTGGTCGCGTTGTTACCTTGTCATTTTCTCTCAATCTCACCCTTCATTATTATTAAATAATTTTATTATATCATTTACCCTACCTTTTTATATAATAATTTTACTCTGTATCATAATTGTTCTTTATAATATTGCACGTTTATTCTTTATATTGCTGGTGCGTGATATCATGAAACGATGGCAAATGACACAATCTATCCAAACATTGTATTTATCAAACGATACAGTACAATACAATACAGTACGATACGATACATTATGAAACGATACGTAACAACCATCCAATGGAACGGCCGATTTGGTGTGGTCGCTTCATTACCTTATTTTCTCTTATCTTGCCCTTCCTTATTATTAAACAATCATATTTTATCCTTAACTCTACCTTTTTATATAATAATTCTACCTCGTACCTTACTTTTTGTATATAATAGTGTAAGTTTATTTTTCATATTGTTGGTGAATAACATCATAAAACGACGACAAATAATACAATATATCCAAATATTATATACATCAAAATTATATAGTACAACACAATACCATACGATACGTTATGAAACACGACACATAATAACCGTCCAAACAACTTATTAGTCGTATCTTGTTGTTAACAAATCAAGCTCTAGCATATATTGGATGGATATCTTTTTTAAAAACACTTCAAAAAAATAACGTGTAAAAACTTCACCTCATAATATTATTACCTAATTGAAAAACTATTTACCATAAGAAACTTTAATTGTGTAGCTGAGAGATCGGACAACTAAAGGAAAATGAGAAGCACATTGGTTAACTTTTGGAAAATTTTCCCCAAAATCTGTACTTTTGGCCAATTAATACCTTTGCTATGTATAAATTCCCCCAAATATGTTAGATACGACTTTTGAAAGTCGCATCGTAAATTTTGCGACTCATAAATCACAACAGAAAATGGGACTGATTTTGATTTTCGTTTTGAGTTTGCACCTCATTTGTTCAATTAAAATTGAAAATCGCAGTTCAGTCTCCATGTGTTTTAATCATGTGACGTGGGTTTGTACTGAAATTTTATGCCTATAGAAGTAGAATTCTGTAAAAATTTAGGCTTTTGGTCCAGTTATATTTCATTTTGCTGCTTTGAAAAATGGGGTTTAAGTATGAGTTGTTTGGAGAAACTCTGTAATGGGTAAGTGCGTCATATGTGGGGAGATTTGGTTTGCTCGCAAAGTGTTCGACAAAATGCCGATTAGAAATATGATTCGTAAGGTTTTAATTATTATTTTTGTTCGTAAGGTTATAATGGCATGCTAGTCTGCTATGCATTGTCGGGTGAGGCTGAGCATTAGCGTAGCAGGATTTAAAGAAGATATGAAGACAACATTAGTTGTCAATTTTGAAAATAGGAAGAGCTCCCTTTTGTTGAGTCTTACGCTAGAAGAGGTTCACGGTTCCATTCTACTTAATCACAATTCTGTAACGATAGAGGCTCGCTCAAATATTAGCCAAAAATGAGTTCAAATTGAGGTCCAAACCTCTAACAACTACAAGCAAAATCAGCCAAAAATGCGTTCAAATTGAGGTCCAAACCTCTAACAACTACAAGCAAAATCAAGCACTTAACCAGTAAACAAGATTCAGTCATGTCATGATAGAAAGGAAAAGATATGCAAACCAATCTTTACAGCTGTTATATTCTTCTTGGTATGTGTTTTCATTTGCATTATTTATTTTGGGATTAAAACAACTTATGCTTATGTGAGAGCAACTTTGGATGCTAGAAAAGATGTTGGGCTAGCAAGGATGGTCTTTTTCTCAATATCTATCCATTCTTGATGGATTGCATTGCCATTGATTTCTATACCATTACTGTGGTGACTTAGGCATGTGAGAGGAGAAGCACAGATGCCGCAATTAGGAGGTGTGAGAGGTTGGCCTTGGTGGGTATGAGGAGAGGTAGAGGTAGGCCAAAGAAGTATTCGGGAGATGTGATTAGGCAGGACATGACATAGCTTGAGCTTATCAATGACATTATCGTTGATAGAAGGATGTGGAGGTCAAGAATTTGAGTAAAAGGTTAATAGGCAGTCGACATTTTACTTTTTCCTTCCCAGTAGTTTTAGTTTTAGTTTAGTATGATATCCTTTTATTCTTAGATTGCTATCACTATCTACTGTTTGATTGCTATTTTTCGCTTCGGTTCTCTTAATATCTTGTTGTTATTATTATATGTTGTCACCTCTTCTTTTTATCTTCTCTTCAGCCGATGGTCTAACGGAAACAACCCCTCTGCCCTCTCAAGGTAGGATAAGGCCTGCGTATACTCTACCCTCTCCAGACCCCACCTGTGAAAATCCACTAAGTTTGTTATCGTTGTTGTAGTATTACTGTGGTGACAACTAGGAGGTCCTTTTTAAGGTGATCAATGGTTATGGTTTAGATGGATCCTTCTTGAATTATGGTTTTGAACGGGAAAACTTTGAGACAATTTTATATTTTTATTATGGAGATGCCATTTTGCTGGGACAGTTAGGGAGGTCAAGAATTAAATTTAAGAAAGATAAGAAGTTTTCTTTTACCTAGTGCCAAGATTGAGAGCATGGTAAAGACGTTGATGAAGGGTCGACAAGTGCGACTTATAAATCACAATTCACGAATGCGACTTATAAATAACAATTGATTAATGTGACTTATAAATCACAATTGACTAATGCGAAGGAAGTGCTGCTTATTAAAGTCAGTTTCAAACTCATAGATTGCAACTGATGAATGAACTTAAAAATTGCGAATGAGACTTATAAATCGCAATGACTAAACGAGACATAGAAACCGCAACGCGAATGAGAATATAAGACGCAATGAACGAGAGCTATAAATCGCAGATGGCAAACTTGTAGGTTGTAATTGATTAATATGACGTATAAATCGCAATCGAAAATATGACTATAAATCAAACGACTACAAATGGTGATTGCTAAAGTAAGTTTACAAATATTTGTATTCGTTTAAGGTTTTCTTTACAATTTGCATTTGTCTGGTAAACATGATAAGACCATCACCATATTAATATAGGGTTGTTTAACAAGAATGTAACATCAGTCTTCTCTGTTCTTATCTATTCAATCAAAAGTCATAACCAAAACAAACTAAGATTTACTGCATATATATCATTACATCAAACACTCAATCAATTTCCAACTATAAATAGCTCAACCTTTTAGTTTCCTCATCATCATCTTCTAACCAAGAATCCAACAATATCTCGTCAAGTTCAGTGTAGTACTAATACACACAGAACTATGTCTAGAACTGTCAATCTTTGCATTTTAATGGTTACAATGATGTTAATGCAACGAAGGGGAGCCTTGGCGTAACTAGTAAAGTTTCTGTCATGTGATCAGGAAGTTACGGATTCAAGTCGTGAAAACAGTCTCTTGCGGAAATACACGGTAAGGCTGCGTACGATAGACCCTTGTGACCATGCCTTTCCCCGGACCCCGCGCATAGCGAAAGCTTAGTGCACCGGGCTGCTTTTTAATGATGTTAATGGCAATGAATGAGAAGTCTGAAGCTACTCGTCAACTTTTGCAGGCCACCAATCCACCTGCTGGCTCAAGCATTCCATCTTTTCCTACAATTCCAGTAATCCCAAACATGCCAAGTTTTCCAAGAGTACAAGGAATGCCACCAATTCCAAGTATTCCAATTACAATTTCTGCAGGGTCACCAAGATTTGCAATGCCACCAATGCCTTCTTCATTCCCTTCCTTCCCAAGAATATTCCCTTCTATCTCATCCATTCCATTCTTCGCCGCACCACCTCCTAAGAATTAATTAAGTGGATTGTATTGTTGTTACATGGCGTTTCGTAACGTATCGTATCGTATCGTATCGTATTGTATTGTATTATATTGTATTGTATTGTATTGTATTGTTTGATGAATACAACGTTTGGATAGATTGTATTTTTTATCGTCGTTTCATGATATCGTGCACCAACAATACAAAGAATAAACTTGCAACATTACTTTAAAAAAAATAGGATACAAAGTAGAATTATTATATAAAAATGTAGGATAAAGGATAAAATATGATTATTTAATAATATGGAAGGGCAAGATGAGAGGAAAAAAGTAAGGAAACGACGCTACCAGTACACCAAATTCATCGTTCCATAAAGTGACACTTTTTATCGTTACATAATAATGGATTTAACGATACTAAACAATAAAATTTAAGTAACAATCAAAACAAATATTGTATTTAAAGTAATAATACGATACAATACAATAGATAACAACCATCCAAAACAAGCATGTAATACTCAGTGTAATCTCATAAGTGAGGTCTGGGGAGAGTAATGTGTACGCAGACCTTACCCTTACCCCGGAATTATTTATTCTAGGGCCACAGTACTATTTTTCTTGTGTGTGGAGTTGTTCAGTCCTCATTCATAGTATTATGGTCTGATTTGTGATTAGGGTGGCAAAATGGTTAATAGAAAACAGTTAATCACCCATATTATCCACTAAAAAATGGGTTGGATAATGAACTTTTTAAAAACGGGTCAAATATGGATAAGAACCATATTATCCATTTAGAAAATAGATAACCAATGGATAACCAATGAGTCTAACTTTTACATTTGTAAAGCCTCAAATTGGCGGTTCCTCAAGTTAGGGAGACTAAGAATTCTCCCAAAAGTGATCATATGCAAGAAGTCATGGATAATATGGTTACCCATATTATCCGCCGGTTAACCCGTTTTTTTATCCGTATTAAATATGGGTCGGGTCGAATAATTTATCCGTTTTTTCATTACCTGTTTTCGACCCTAACCATATCCGCCCCGCTCCGCCCGTTTGCCACTCCTATTTGTGATTAGTTTACATGTTGTCTTTGATTGCATTGCAAGTTCTTGAATTTTCAGGGGAGGGTCTGGACTATGATTTTGTATCATGTATGTGACTTTACAGTATGCATTTGTTCTCTCTATGTATCAACCTATTTATGTTGATCGCTTTATTGTCTTTTTAAGTTTAATTCATTCTACCATATATTCCATTCTCAACATATCTAGAGTTAATATACTTGGTGAATCAACTGAAACAAAAAGAATATGTATTAAATGGATGCACTATTAAACAAAAGGAGAAAAAATGTGTTAAATGGGAAGTGCTCTCTATTCCTCTTGGTAATTAACCCAACCTTAACCAAGAGCACCATTTAAACTTGTTGGAGCATCGGTGCCAATAGTTAATGTTATACCAATTTTAGAAAATATATACATAAAATATTTAATTTTGCAGAAAGACCATGAGTTCACGTGCCCAATAATTTTGCCTATAAATCTGCCCCATCGTCGATCGTAAGAAATATTCCTTTTTTTTTTTTGGATTAAACAAGCTAACATTAGCAGCTAGTACATGTATGAAAATAAAGCCCAAGAGGCAAGTTGCCAACTTGCCATAATTCTCTTTACAATGTCACACGTTTTGATAAAATAATTTATATTTATTAAAAATAATCTTATCAAAATAATATATGACTTAGAGGGCATTGAGACACAACTTAATTTGTGTTTGAATTAATTTAAAATTTAAAATATTGCAATAACAAGCTCATTTTTCGTTTTAATAGTTTTAAGGGCATTTCAATCATCTTAACAAAAACATTTTTTTACCAAACACATCAGTTGTTTATTTTCAGCTCCAATACTTTTATCCAAACACATAACTACTTAATTATAAATTCCGTCTCACTACTTTAAAAAGTACTTGTAAGTAAGGGTGTTCATAAAAACCCGAAAAATCGAACCAAACCGAAAACCGAACCAAACTGACCCAAAAAACCGATACTTTTAGGTTTGGTTTGGTTTTGAATTCCAAAAACCGATCAAATTTGATTTGGTATTGGTTTTAATCAGAAAATAACCGAAAAATCGAACCAAACCGACTATAAAAGTAGCTATTTAAATTTATTATTACACCTATATATATGTATATTTTTATATAAAGTTTCTAAAATTTTATGGTACATATTAGTCGTTTTTATTTTTAGTCTAGTTCTTTGCTATTATGATAATCTAACTCTTTGCCTTTACATTCTAGTTTGGTTGGTAGTTTTTTCCCGCTAAGTACAAGAATTTATTTCATGTTAAAAATAATTAATTTTTAATTGAGTACTTAAATTATTCATCACTATTTGATTCAATTATCATTAATATATCTTGGTAAATGATAGATTTCTCAAAGAGCAATTGGTTTGATAGTGTTACGTTGAAAATGTAGTCACAAAAATATACGTTTGGTAGTGTATGTCCCACATTTAAGGAAAAACCGATAAATAGACAAAAAAACCAAAAAACCAACAAAAATCGACAAAAACCGAATCGATAAAAAACCGATTTAGTTGGTTTGGTTTGGTTCCAATATTGAAAAACCGACTTACTTGGTTTGGTTTCTTATTAGGGAAAAACTGACCCAAACCGAACCATGTACACCCCTGCTTGTAAGGACTCACTGCTTAATATAACTACTTCAATTCAGCTAACCCTAACGGGCTCTTAAATTTCATCTTCCTTTTAACTCCTTGGAAAGTTAAATAAAAATAATTGTGGCATTTCTCATTGGTGGTTAGTGGATCTGTGAGCGTGAAAAGTGAAAAGGAAATTAAGAAAATCATATAATAGAACTGAAACAAAATCGATTTTAAATTTTCAAATTCAATTGTGTCACAACAAGTGGCTGTAGTTTAGTGGTGAGAATTCCACGTTGTGGCCGTGGAGACCTGGGCTCGAATCCCAGCAGCCACAAATTTTCTTTTTCTTTTTGCTGCTTTATGTCTAGTTTTTTCCTCCTTAATTTGGCCTAGCAGTAGCCTTTTCAACTATTTCTTAATAAATTTTGTGTAATTATTTCTTAACTTTGTTTTTAAAAAAGTATTAAATTAAGCTCTCGGATTGGCGGTCAAACATTTTGCATATCATGGAAAAGTTTCAAAGGAAAATACAAGTTGTTTGCTTAACAATTTTCTGATGTTTCGGTTGGCATATTTCCCTAATTTTGTCGAATTCGAATTGCTAAAGAATGTGAAAAATATGTCAGTAAAGCGTCAACAAAGGTAGGATGATTGGAATTCTTTCACCCTAAAATAATGATTGGAATTCTTTCACCCTAAAGTAAAAAATTTGAGTCGAGACTGAAAATGGAGAATTTTTTGATAGAAAACGGTTTACCCCTTACAGGACTACTAGCGCAAAGCCGAATTAGTTGGGCAAATATGTTCTATTTATTAAGATAACTAGATGGCCGGTGTCCGTGCTATGCACGGGCATATGCCCGACAACATTATGTTTGTATCTGTATAGCCCGAAAAGTACCAAAAAGACTCAAACACTGCGAAGACATGTACTTGTTTCAACAGTTCAGTAAGATTGCAAAGATATGTACTCAACACTACAAAGATCTGTATAGGCAAAATGGTAATACTCTTCTTTTAGCTTTCCCCGTGTTCATTTACCCATATCGTTTCTTCTCTGCAATTTGAGAGGAACATCCCCAACTTTCTCTGCTTTTAGTTCCCCTCTCATTTCTCTTCTCTTTTGGTGAGTGGCAGTTCGTTTGCTTCTTAACTCTATGTTTCCTTTCAATTCTTCGTTCATTTTTTTCTTTGTTCATTCTCCAATACAAAATTGTTCATCTAAAATTTCTTTGATTTGTTGCCCGTAAGTACATTAATCTGTCTAGGAACAAAGTTTATACAAAATAACAAAAAGATTATGATAGATGTACTTGCAATAAAGTACATTCTACAGCATGTTTCCCTGGTATATTCTTCCATACCAGACAAAAGAAAGATGCATCCCTTTTGAATGTTAGCTTGTTAGACAAACATTTGTTATTAGAGAACCTGCAATGAGAAAACTTAAGCAACACTGAAGAAGAAAGAATATTTCAATTAAGCGAACCATCAAATACCAGCCGATTACTAATTCAAATATATCAAATGTAGAATTTCCAAAAGTAATAGAATTGCAGAGCACATTGCCACCTAACGCACAAGGGGATAGAAGAAGATGATTTCAGCAGTACATAAAGAGAAATTGATGCAACAACTATAGTGAACCGGAGATGTTTTCGAGTAACTACAGCAGGAAGAGGTAACAAGAAAACAACACCACCAGAAAATACTCAAAGAGAACACAAGTAGAATGCATCAGAAAAAATAATTGGCAATTAGAATTTTACATTAAATAAGTAGTTGCAACATCAATTCCCCTAACCTTCTTCAGAATGAAAATCATGCAATTTTATGTCATTCCGTTTTACACCATTTACTAAACAAGTATGCTTCAGGATAGTCTTTGAAGTAATGAACTATATAAAGACTTCCGAAAATCTTAACAACTACGCACCATAATCGCAGATATTTGTGACTGCATCTGTACTAAGGTAATTTTCATAGGAACTCACTGTACTTTTTTATTTTCATATGAATCTTAGGGAGGCAAGGTTTATCAACCCTCCTATGTAAATTAGTTTCCAACTTGTTCAATTTTTTATAATCTTAAAATCTCATTTTTATGACAAAGTTGCACTTCTTTAGTACTTCAGAATCTCCCCAACAAAAAAAAGCAAAATGCGTACCTTAAGGTCTAGCTTAGTAGTATATACAAGCCAAAAATCTAAAGTGAACTGCACCAGGAGCTTATTTTACCTGCAGATATTTTTACAAACAAGACAAAGGTCGCATAATCTTGAAAGTAAAAAAAGAAAGTGACAACCATATCAGCCTAGAAAAATCTATGATATTAATCTCAAGATTCGCACCTAAGACGTAATATCACATATCAGAGTGTTTTGGTCAGTAAGTTTCGGAAACAAATGCCAGTAGATTAATAATCAGAAGAGACATCAGATAACAATTGATCTAAATCACGCACTAGAGTATCAATTTCTAGACATGCATGTGAAGATCACATAAAAATACAGGCACACATGTAGAATCTAGCAAAAATCTAGCTTCAAACAAGTGCAGTAAAAAAAGATTAATTGGAGAAAAAGCTTACCAAAACCGAGAGCTAAACTTGAGACAAATTAGACGAAACGAACAACCTTCACAAAATCTTAATCCACAAATGAATAAACTTTGAATGGAATCCAGCGTTCCCGAATACAGTGATAGGAACTTGGATATAGGAGAGAAAGAAGTCAATTTGAGAGAGAACATTGAAACGGGTAAAAAAGTGGGACGTGTTTGGTTTTGAGGGCTGAAAGACAACTTTCGATTTAGCCATAAAGATGTTTATAAAAAAGAAAGAGGAGGAGGAAGAAGAAGAAGAACTTACCAGGAAGAGAGAGATTGAGTGCAGTTATGCAGAGAACTCTGAAAATGGTTAGCTTCCATCGATGGAAGAGGAAACCAAAAGGGTGGACCAACATTAAAAAAATTACTATTTCTTAATTAAGCGTCCCAATTTTCAATCAATTTTCCCCATGACAAAATTTATATGTTGAGTTCTACATATATTTTGGTGAACTAATATAATTAATTGTATTCCAAGAAAATAAAGGGGAATTTATGAATTTCTCAGTAAAATTTGAAAAAATGACATTGTACAGTCACTCTCAAATAATATCCAAAAATATATATATTTTTTGTATGTATAGATATTATTATTGTTTACTCTAAAATTCAAGTAACAATTAAACTTATATTGTGGTTTTAAAGATATGTGATTTTATCCAATACCAATTGATAAACAAAGAATTAAATAGATAAACTAGAGAATGAAATAAGTCAAACCAGTGCACAAGCTAAATTTCGACCTCGACCTATGACAATCTCGAGGTGGGATAATAAGAACAACGAATCATAAGGCAATTCTGATGAACAGTAAGCAAAAAAGTGATGAACATATATTTCTTATCAATGAACTGTGTGTTACAAATGAATGGGCTCCCCTTTATATAATAGCGAAGTCCTAAATAAGGTACACTTTTAATCACAGTAGGAAATCATATTGGACAGTTGTCTAACCGCCAAGGACCAATCCGTTCCGAAATTTACGCCATGATCTTCAGGTCGTTGCGGGTATCTCACACTATCTGTTACTAAATCATAACGGTATTATCTCGAAGTAGGCCTTCTTCCGACCTCCGCAAATGATATCGACCTCGACCTCGATATTGGAAAGGAGCTTCGACCCCGAGCTCAGCGTCCTGGCCTCCCGACGTGGTATACCTTTTTCCACCGTATACAGATAGTCCCCTCGTTTCTTAGAATAAAATGACAAGAAATGACTTGAACCTCGATTTTCCAGAGGCGCTGATGATGACGTCATCTCATGACGTAAGCGCTCGAGGTGACCGAAATGTCTTGTCGGTTCGTTTCCCCAAACATTAAATATTTGCCAATGGCGGTCGACCACTAGCGCCGCGGAACCGTCATCGTGCGCCTATAAATACAAGGTTTCTATTTGAATCAAAGACTTTGCTTCCACCTTCAAAATTTTCTTGATCTCTTCCTCTCTTCATCTCTTCTCTTGGGAAATTGCAACTCTCTGATTCTCCTCACTGCGGACCGCAGAGAATGGACTGCGGCCGCGTTGATCTCAGTGCGGACCGCACAAAATGGTAGTGCGGCCGCACTGCCTCTTTACCTGGAAATCATGCTCTCTGAATCTCCCAGTGCGGACCGCACTGGCCTTATTTTGCCTGAGCTTTGTCTTGTCTTAGTGCTTGTGCAAGTTTTGCTTCTTTTGAGCTGGTCTTTGACATCTTGTCACTTTGTTGATCAAACCTGCAATCAAGTACAACTTGTGAGCCTTTTGGGACTATTTTGTACAAATTTCCAATCAAAACATAAGCAAGAAGGAGTATAAAATATATCAAAATCCCTAGTTATCATGAACATTCAGGCGGTGGAGTCGAGATCAGAGATGGTGATTCGTATGTTCTATGGATTGGGAGACTGAGAGTTTACGTGAGTAGATTGTTTCGTAGTTGTGGACTATAAAAAAATGTAGCCAAGGTTATCCAGAGGTTAGTATGTATTGTGATTCAGTCATTGTAGACTTTCAGAGAGTATTTAACTGTTGTGGGTGACCAGAGTTGATTTAGGGTTCATTGGTAGGCCTGTATGGATGTGTGTTCTGCACCGGGTCGGATTTGTTGACTCCGAATTGCTATTGTTAAGGAATGTGACATCCGATTGTTATTGAGTTTATTTGTGTTCTGGAGTGGTCTACGAGTTACCCTTCTGTGTTATAAGGAGTTGTGATTGTTGGTTATATGCACATATAGTGCGGTTCTATTGGGGTCTTATAGCGTAATTTGAGCGGGAAGAGTATTGGGTATTGCTTGGTGGACGACGTATTAGTTATGTTCTTTCGGGTTTCGTGTGGTGTTATGTCATTTGCCTCTCCGTGGTTATGGTGATTCACTTTTGGTACGAGACATCAATTGCGCGTGGTTGTTGATTTTGGGCATGGTGACTTGAGGTGTTTCATGTGGACCAGTGTTTGGATAGGGTCGCGCATTGCCGCGAAGTTATGTTGGGATATGATCCTTCAGGTTAGATTCGTGTGATTCTTGTTCTACAGTGTGTGATGGGTTCTTGGCATCGTGTTGAGGTGGTACTGGTGAGCTTGCGGTACATCACTCTCATTTGAGTCATTTTCCATGATTTGAGTACCTTTGGATTGTTGCTTTTTGGTGCACGGATTGCACGAATTGTGGCTTTAGATTGTATTGATGTGTCATGTCACAAGAGTAGTCGTGTTGGATGAGATTAGGTCATTGAACCTAGAATGAATACTATCAGATTCTATTTCAGTATGTTGGAAGGATAATATCAGAATTCAGCTTAGAAATTTACTACGGTCCTTACCGACGGAGAGGGAACTCCATGACTGGTTGATCGGAGGAATGATTATGATTTTTGCGTGTTTCTTTCATCAGCGGCGGTATACGAAAGTGTTGGAATAAGGCTTTGTTTGATAAGAGGTTTATTACCGATATTGGGTTGTTTGAGCGGTTGTTGTGATTAGAAGTTATTGCTATGAGTGTTTGAGTTGTGTGGTATATCATGTGATTTCATCTTGAATTGCGGTTATGGCTTGATACAGCGTGTTCGGACTTATTCAGTGTGTAGATGTGAGACTCTGATCTTATAGATGATTTCGGAAGTGGAAATTTGGTTCTAAGGTTATGGGCTAGGGTGAATTGTGAAATTTCACTTATGTTGTGTTATCGGACCTATATGGGATAGGGTGACGTGGGATCACCCCTGGGTATGTGCATGGTAAGGTTATACAACGATTTGATGGTTTTTGGAACAACTCTGAGCACGTTCGAGGACGAACGTATGTTTAAGTGGGGGACGATGTAACGACCCGACCGATCGTTTTGAGCATTTGCACTTCGCTCGCCAGTTCTCGGGCATGACTAGCCCCGTATAATATATTATGACTTATGTGAATCGTCGATTTTGGTTTTCAGGTTAATCGGAACATATATGGAAGAATGATTCTCATCTTGAAGCTTTAAATTCGAAAGGTTTGACCAAGTTTTGACTTTTTAGTATTAGATCTCGGATTTGGATTTTTATGATTTGGTTAGCTTCGTTAGGTGATTTTGGACTTGGGGAGCGCGTCTAAAATGTGATTTGGAGGTCCGTGGTAGAATTAAGCTTGAATTGGCGAAATTGGAAATTTGGCGTCTCTCGGTCGGCAGTGGAAATTTTGATATCGGGGTTAGAATGGAATTCTGGAAGTTGGAATAGGTTCGTAGTGTCCTTTGTGACGTGTGTGTAAAATTTGAGATCATTCGGACGAGGTTTGGTAGGTTTCGGCATCGTTTGCGGAATTCGGAAGTTTAGGAGTTCTTAGGCTTGAATCCGAGGGTGATTCGGTGTTTTGATGTTGTTTTGAGTATTCCGAAGGTTCGACTAAGTTTGAATGTTGATATATGACTTGTTGGTATTTTTGGTTGAGGTCCCGAGGGCCTCGGGATGATTCCAGGTGATTATCAAAGAGTTTGGAAATTTGGTAATGCAGCTGAAGCTATTGATTCTGTCTTAACCGCACCTGCGGAGTGGGAACCGCAGGTGCGAGGTCCGCAGAATCGAGTATGAGGCGCACGTGCGCAGATGGGATCGCAGGTGCGGCTTGGTCCCCGCATCTGCGATGACAGTAGATGCGATCAGGATATCGCAGAAGCGGAAGTGGGCTTTTAATGAAATTTCGCAGAAGTGGTAAGCTTTTCGCAGGAGCGGACCCGCAGATGTGGGAATGGGACCGCATATGCGGTTTTGCTGGCAGAACCTATAAATTGGAGACTTCACGAAATTTGGGTTATTTTCCACCATTCTTGTTCGGACTTGGAGCTTTTTGGAGGGTTTTGAAGAGTGAATTAAGGGGGTTTTCATGGAGGTAAGCTACTTGAACTCAATACTCATGATTATGGTGATTTTCAGTTGTTTAAGCATGTAATTAAAAGAAATTAGGGATGAAATTGATGGGTTAGGGCTTGAAAATTGGAGAGTTTGATTTGAGGATCTGAGGGACCATTTGAGGCCGGATTTTGATGAATTTGGTATGTATAGACTCGTGAGTGAAAGAGCTTTCTAGTTTTGAGATTTTTGTCGGATTCCGAGACATGGGCCTGGGGGCCGGGTTTGGGTGAATTTCGGGATTTTGGTCTAAATCGATAGTTTTTCGTATGGAATTGGTTCCTTGGCCTATATTGATTACATTTTATTGCTTTTGGTTAGATTGGGGACGTTTGGAGGCCTATTCCAGAGGCAAGGGCGTCGCAGAGTAGGGATTTGACGGGTTTGAGGTAAGTAATGACTGTAAATCTTGTCTTGAGGGTATGAAACCCTAGATTTCACATTGTTTTACTATTTTGAGGTGACGCACATGCTGGGTGATGAGCATGTGGGCGTGCACCGTTGGGGATTGTGACTTGGTCTGTCCCATAGCAACTATTAAGTTGCGTATTTGACTGAAAACTATATGATACTTATGTGATTTAGAAAGATTTTCTATAAATTGGGCTGAATGCCATATTTGGGCCTTGTGCCAAAGCTGTTTGGACCCTCAGGGGCCTTTTCATATTATTCTCTCGCTGTCTTGATTTAAGATCCATACTCAGTCATGCAGTGTTTACTGATTTAATAACTCAGTCTTTATTTCCCCGTTTTGATGCATAAAATGTTTTTTGGGGCTGAGCACCCTGTTTTACTGATAGCCCGAGTGGCTTGAGAGGTTTATGATTGAGTAAGGCCGAAAGCCTGTTCTTGTGAGGATATTTATGGGATCGGGCTCCACGCTGCAGCATGTTGTTACTAATTTGACTGAGCGAGGCCGAGTGCCTGATTGTGAGATATTGAGACTATGGCATGTGAGATGTCCGTGTGAATTTTGATATTGATGTTATAGCACGTGGTTGTCCGTGCGGATTATAGCGCTTGGGCTGTAGGAGCCCCTCCAGAGTCTGCACACCCCCAGTGAGCGCGGGTACCCTGAGTGAGTGATATGATGTTTTGCCCGAGGGGCTGTTCTTGATTCATGTTGTGCCCGAGGGGCTGTTTACGAGCGATTGTGAGGTTTGCCCGAGGGGCTGTTTATGATTCATATTTGCCTGAGGGGCCGTTCACGAGTGATGTTTTGCTCGAGGGTCTATTTATGTTTTTATCATTTTTAATCACTGTTTCATTACTTTGTTGGAAAAATTGTTGAAAGATGTTTTAAAACGGTTTTAGTGAAACTGGATTTTTAAACGAGATGATTTGATTCACATACTGATTTGAAAGCATGTTGTACTTACTGAGATTTCATAATATGGACTTTATGTGTTTCCTACTGCTCAGTATTTATTTACTTTTACTACTTACTGAGTTGGCGTACTCACATTACTCCTTGCACCTTGTGTGCAGATCTAGAGGTTGGTGGACGTGCTAGCGAGTGTTTATATCATCCATCGCAGATCTATCACAGTTAGCAAGATAGCTGCATGGCGATCACAATCCTGCTCTTCTCCCTCCTATCTTCCTATAGATGTTATTAGTTGTTTTCCAAACTGTATTGGCCTAGTATTATCAGACAGTTCTTAGTAGATGCTCATGACTAGTGATACCCCGATATCGGGCTTTCTTTTCGCAATGTTGTTTTGATTTAAACTCCTTAAGAAGGTTTATTATTAAATAGCTTGATTTTATCTTTAAAATGGAAATATTGATTGGTTTTGGTAATGTGTCGGCTTGCCTAGTACCATGATAGGTGCCAACACGACATGGTAGATTTGGGTCGTGACAAACCTGTTTGGATGTACTGAACCGGAAGGGGCTCCTAAGTGGTCATCCTCGACCCTGATCTTCGATTGATACTGATTGTGCACATCTGCCCAAGTTATAGCTGGATACTCGACCAAATTTTTGCTTCAACTGTCGTGATGCTATCGAACTCCGTTCGTTCAACCCTTGGGTGAAATCTTGAACGACCCAATCCTCTGTGACCGGTGGAAACTCCATGCGTTCCATTTGAAATCGGGATACGAACTCCCTCAACATTTCGTTATCCCTTTGTCTTATCTTGAAAACGTCTGATTTTCTTGTTGAGGCCTTTATGGCCCCGGCGTGTGCCTTCACAAAAGAATCTGCTAACATGGTAATTGAGTAGATGGAATTCGGTGGCAAGTTGTGATACTAAATCATTGCTCCCTTCCATAGAGTTTCTCCAAATTTTTTCAAAAAAACGGACTCGATCTCATCGTCTTCTAAGTCATTTCCCTTTATTCCGCATGTGTACGAAGTAATATGTTCACTAGGATCGGTGGTACAGTTGTATTTAGGTATATCCGGCATACGGAACTTCTTAGGAATGGGCTTCGGAGCCGCACTCTGACAAAAAGTCTTCTGCACGAACTTTTTCGAATCCAAACCCTTTAAGATCGGGGGTGCCCCCGGTATCTGATCAACTCGGGAGTTGTATGTTTCCACATTTTTATCATTATCTTCAATTTTCTTCTCTCCTGAATCAACTCTTTTGGTGAGCTCCTCGAGCATTTTCATAATTGTAGGATCACTCCCTAATCCGTTACGATTCGACCTTTCTGGCACTGGCTCGGTACGGCGAGTGATTTCCGACTCAACCGCACTCGGAGTTCTATGTTGACTTTGAAGCTGAGCAATAGCGACCTGCTGAGCCTGTAGCATCTCGAATATTACGTGGAGATTAACTCCCCGGTCTCCTACGCCCTGTGTTCCTTAGCCACCAGATCGGCCTTCCCTCTGCACACTCCCTTCGGGGTCTGCGCCTACTGCATTCAAAGTAATGTGCGAACTGATATCAACTGGATCGACGACCGGCCCTCCCCCGAGATTAGTCGGTGGCACCCCAGGTCCTGGAGCAATTATGTTGTCGTTTTCCCCGTGAACTCCAAGACCAACATTACCATGTACGGGTGCATTTTGTGAGTTTGACATATTTTAACCCGAGAACAAAAATTCTTGACAAGAATAAGTGTGAAAATAATGTGTGTTATCAGAATCAGTACTGGAACAATCACTATTATCTTTAGCCCCACGGTGGGCGCCAAACTGTTTACTCTAAATTCGAGTAATAATTAAACTTATATTGTGGTTTTAAAGATATGTGATTTTATCCAATACCAATTAATAAACAAAGAATTAAATAGATAAACTGGAGAATGAAACAAGTCAAACCAGTGCACAAGCTAAATTTCGACCTCGGCCTATGACAGTCTCGAGGTGGGATAGTAAGAACAACGAATTATAAGGCAATTCTGATGAACAGTAAGCCAAAAAAGTGATGAACATATATTTCTTATCAATGAACGGTACGTTACAAATGAATGGGCTCCCATTTATATAATAGGGGAGTCCTAAATAAGGTACACTTCTAATTACAGTAGGAAATCATATTGGACAGCTGTCTAACCGCCAAGGACCATTCCGTTCTGAAATTTACGTCGTGATCTTCGCGCCGTTGCGGGTATCTCGCTCTTTCTGTTACTAAATCATAACGGTACTATCTCGAAGTAGGCCTTCTTCCAACCTCGGCAAATGATATCGACCTCGACCTCGATATTGGAAAGGAGCCTCGACCCCGAGCTCGGTGTCCTGGCCTCCCGACGTGGTACCAATTTTTCCATCGAAGAACAAAATCGGGTAACCCCCGATTTCCACCGTATACAAGTATACAATTTTATATATTCTTACGGTTACCGAATATAAATAATTTTGGCCGCGGGCTAAAAGTGATCTTTACCCTTAAATTTTCCTCAAGAACGATTTCAAGTTTTTAACTGAGTTTAATGGAACACTGACTTTTTTATTTTTTTTCAAAATAGTTGTGCTGCTTTAATTTTTGATAGAGATTGATAGTTTACTAATATCTCAGTTAAACGTAGATAGTCTACTGAAAAATCTCAATCA
The DNA here is from genome assembly GCF_001879085.1 of Nicotiana attenuata. Classification (NCBI taxonomy): domain Eukaryota; kingdom Viridiplantae; phylum Streptophyta; class Magnoliopsida; order Solanales; family Solanaceae; genus Nicotiana; species Nicotiana attenuata. Next base: position 212,105 of record NW_017670366.1, on the reverse strand, counting down.
CTATTCTTGTAGTACTTGCTTCTTTGTCAAAGTAAAATTAAAGTTTGATACCAAATCATAAAATCTTACTACTAGGTTAGGACCGACTACTTACCAAAAACGCCATAGGCTTACCCTCTAACTACTAATTCCATAGGTTAGGACCAACTATTGTCTAGAATATCTGAATTTTTTTTTCTCGCGTGATATTCGATATCCATATTGAAGATTTGGAGTCAGAGGCGGTTCCAGAATTTGAAGGTTGCGGATGCCACCATATATGTTGGGTTTGTTATTAATAAATAATAATAAAAGAGGTGTGAATGAAAAATGGTGGGAAAAGAAATGGAGGGAAGTGAAATTTTGAATGAGTTTATTTCACTTATGCACTTTGTCCCTCATTGGTAGAAGGAAAGAAAATCTTTGTGTATATAAAGAGAAGCTCATCTTTTAGCTCTTAAAGAGCTAAGAAGAAGGCAAGCCTCGCGCCGTCGTCGTCGCTCGGCTTCGGCTTCGGTTTTTTAATTAATTAATTAAATTAATTAAAGAAAATTCAATCCGAAATAACCCGCGACGCGCTCCGGTCCGACCCGTTTTTCTTTCCCGGATTATTTTAAATCCGTTTTATATTTCCCGCAATATTTTGAACAGCTATGACTGTTCTGAAACAGTGTCACACCTGTTCCAACAGCTATGGCTGTTCTGAAAGGTTGCAAACCTCTTCAGAAACAGCACCGAAATTGGCTATAAATACACCTTCAAATCCCAGAATATTAACTTACAAAATTTTCTGAATCTTCTTCTTCTTCTGCGCAAAATATTCCAGTGTGTTTTACAACCATCGAGTGGTTCGCCGATCACCAGAGTTTTAGGTACCGATACATTGGTGAGTTAAATCGTTCTATCCTGGGAGGATATATTCCAGAACCTCGGGTACTTGAGGGGAATAATTTCCTTAAGGACACAATATGTATTCAGTGGGCTCGATTTGTTCCTACAACATTTTCAGAATTTATTTTGAAGAAGTTTACTGTTTTCGGAATTTAATTTCTATTAACGTTCTGTTTTTGTTTTCAGAAAGATTATTATTTAATTTATTTTCAGCAATACAGATATATAACAATCTTAAGTAAATTAATTTATTATATTCTGTACTCTGTCTGCATTTTACTATTCTGATTTGAAGATATAAAAACTTCATCAGGGTATTGAAATTCAGAAAACGATTTGAAGAACATAAAAACTTCATCGTTTTTCTGTAAAACAGTATATAAAAACATTAGTTATTTTTTACATATTGTTTATTGATTACAGTATTATTTACTATTTTGGTTTTGTCATTAATTGATTGATTCTTCTGTTGTTGACAGTAAGAAATGGCAAATGAAAATGGAAATCCTTCTGCGACTGTTGGTGCAACGACGATAGCCTCGTAAAGCCGCACTGCTGTTCCTCCGGCTGAGAAACCGGGAAAATTTTCTGGAACCAACTTCAAAGGATGGCAGCAAAGGGTGTTCTTCTGGCTTACCATACTTGGTATGCAGAAATTCACTAGTGAAGAGCCTCCAGTGCCTGCTGCGGACATGCCGGATAATGAAAAGTTCATGGTTGTTGAGGCGTGGAAGCAGGCAGATTTTCTTTGCAAAGGCTATATCTTAAGTGATTTAGAAGATGACTTGTACAATGTGTACAGTGCAATGAATACTTCAAAATAATTATGGGACGCACTTGAGAAGAAGTACAAGACAGAAGATGCATGCTTGAAGAAGTTCGTGGTTGCCAAGTTTCTAGACTATAAAATGATAGACAGCAAAACTGCGGGAACCCAAGTTCAGGAGCTTCAACTTATTTTTCACGACCTTATTGCTGAAGGTATGGTCGTGAATGAAGCATTTCAAGTAGCTGCTATGGTTGAAAAATTGCCTCCTTCGTGGAGAGATTTCAAGAACTATCTGAAGCGCAAACGCAAAGAAATAAAGTTGGAAGATCTTGTGATACGTCTAAAGATCGAGGAAGACAATAAAACAGCCGAGAAGAAGTCTCGTGGAAATTCAACGATCGTGGGAGCTAATATCGTTGAAGAGACTGCTCTAAAAAGTAAGAAGAGGAAGAGGTCTTCTGGACAAACTAAGGAGCAGAACAAAAAGAAATTCAAGGGCAGCTGCTACAATTATGGAAAAGTCGGTCACAAAAGTCATGATTGTCGTCTCCCAAAAAAGGATAAGAAGAAGGGACAAGACAACATAGTGGAGAAGAATAATGACATTGATGATCTTTGCACAATGCTTTCGGAATGCAACTTAGTTGAAATTCGAAGGAGTGGTGGATTGACTCTGGAGCCACTCGACATGTTTGTGCTGTCAAAGAAGCATTTGCTACTTACTCTACTGCTGGTCCGGAAGAAGAAATTTCCATGGGAAATAATGCAACAGCCAAGATTGAAGGTTATGGGAAGATATTCCTGAAGATGACTTCCGGCAAGGTGTTAACGCTCAACAACGTTCTTCATGTTCCTACTATTAGGAAGAATTTAGTTTCTACTTCTTTACTTGTAAAGAATGGATTCAAATGTGTATTTGTTTCTGATAAAGTTGTTGTAAGCAAGAACGAAATGTATGTTGGAAAAGGCTACCTCACGGAGGGCCTTTTCAAACTCAATGTAATGGTTGTTGACAGTATGAAAAAAATTTCAGCTTCTTCTTATTTATTGGAGTCAAATGATTTATGGCATATTCGTTTAGGACATGTCAATTATAAAACCTTGCGGAAATTAATTAATTTAGAAGTATTGCCTAAATTCGAGTGTAATAAATAGAAATGTCAAATATGTGTTGAATCTAAGTTTGTAAAACATCCTTATAATTCTGTTGAAAGGAATTCAAATCCTTTAGACTTAATTCATACGGACATTTGCGATATGAAGTCGACACCATCTCGAGGTGGGAAAAAGTACTTTATTACTTTTATTGACGATTGCACTAGATATTGTTATGTTTATTTGCTTAATAGTAAGGATGAAGCAATTGAAGCATTTAAGCAATACAAGAATGAGGTAGAAAATCAATTGAATAAAAAGATCGAAATGATTAGACGTGATCGAGGTGGAGAATATGAATCTCCGTTTGCAGAAATATGTTCGGAATATAGAATTATCCATCAAACTACTGCACCTTACACACCTCAATCCAACAGAATTGCGGAAAGGAAAAACCGGACATTAAAAGAAATGATGAATTCTTTATTAATAAGTTCCGGATTACCGCAGAGTTTGTGGGGGGAAGCTATCCTTACAGCTAACCTAATACTCAACAGAGTACCCCACAACAAAACGCAATCTATTCCATATGAAAAATGGAAAGGAAGAAAACCCAACTTGAAATATTTCAAAGTGTGGGGGTGTCTAGCAAAGGTACAGGTTCCTTTACCTAAAAGGGTTAAAATTGGACCAAAAACAGTAGATTGCGTTTTCATTGGATATGCTACAAATAGTAAAGCATGTCGATTTTTGGTTCATAAATCTAATAATCCCGAGATTCATGCTAATACGGTAATGGAATCAGATAATGCTGAATTCTTTGAAAGCATCTATCCGTATAAAACTGAAAGCGAGTCGTTAAGTGAAAAAACTAAACGACCTCGGGAAGAACCAAAGGAAAATACTCCAAGTGTAGAACATCCAAGGCGTAGCAAACGTCAAAGAACATCTACGTCCTTTGGACCAGATTTTGTGACATTACTGCTTGAAAATGAGCCTCAAACTTTTAAAGCAGCTATGTTGTCTTCTGATTCAGCATTTTGGAAAGAGGCAGTCAATAGTGAGATTCAATCAATTTTGGATAATCATACATGGGAATTGGTTGATCTTCCTCCAGGAAATAAGCCTTTAGGTTCGAAATGGATCTTTAAACGGAAAATTAAAGTTGATGGCACTATTGACAAATATAAGGCAACACTTGTTGTAAAATGTTATAGACAAAAGGAAGGCCTTGATTACTTTGACACTTACTCGCCAGTAACGAGGATAACATCTATTAGGGTGTTAGTGGCACTAGCGGCCGTGTATGGTCTTGAAATCCATCAAATGGATGTTAAAACAGCTTTCCTAAATGGAGAATTGGAGGAAGAAATTTACATGGAACAACCTGAGGGTTTTGTAGTTCCTGGTAAAGAAAAGAAAGTGTGCAGACTTGTTAAGTCGCTTTATGGACTTAAACAAACACCCAAAAAATGGCATGCAAAACTTGACCAAACAATGTTGGCAAATGGATTTAAAATCAACGAGTGTGACAAATGTGTTTACATTAAAAATACTCCAGGTCATGAAGTCATTGTTTGTTTATATGTTGATAACATGTTGATAATAAGCAAAAGTATGACATATATAAATGCTACAAAGCGCATGTTGGCTAGCAAATTCGACATGAAAGACTTAGGAGTTGCTGATGTGATCTTAGGAATCAGAATTCGCAAGACTCCACAAGGTCTAGCATTATCACAGTCTCACTACATTGAAAAGGTACTTGACAAGTTCAAGTATTTGGATTTCAAAATTGCCAAGACTCCAATTGACGTAAGTTATGCACTTCAAAAGAATGGAGATGAAAGTGACTCACAACTGGACTATGCAAGAGTATGGAAAGTTTGATGTATATCATGAATTGCACGCGACCAGATATAGCATGTGCTATTAGCAAACTGAGTCGGTTTACAAGTAATCCCAATCAAATACATTGGATGGCAATGAAACGAGTTTTTGGATATATGAAACATACCCAAAATTATGCTTTGCATTATAACAAATATCCTTCCGTGATCGAGGGATATAGTGATGCAAATTGGATCACCGGATCATCTGAAGTTAAATCCACGAGTGGATATATTTTCACAATTGGGGGTGGAGCAGTGTCTTGGAAATCATCCAAACAAACGTGCATCGCCCGTTCTACAATGGAATCTGAATTCATAGCTTTAGATAAGGCCGGTGAGGAAGCTGAATGGCTCCGGAATTTCTTGGAAGATATTCCATTTTGGCCCAAACCTTTGGCACCTATATGAATACATTGTGATAGTCAAGCGGCAATAGGTAGGGCAGGGAGCGTTATGTATAACGGAAAATCTCGTCATATCCGACGGAGACACAATACCGTTAGACAACTACTCTCTAGTGGTGTTATCTCAATTGACTACGTAAAGTCAAGAGATAACGTGTCGGATCCACTTACAAAAGGCCTATCTAGGGAGGCAGTTGAAAGATCATCAAAGGGAATGGGGTTAAAGGCCTAGGACAAGTCATCATGGCGGTAACTCTACCTATCAGACTGGAGATTCCAAGAGCTAGGTTCAAAGAGATGAAACAAAGTTATGAATGACGGTTCAACATTGTCAACTAACTCAATCCATTCTCGTGATGAAGACAATGTTAAAAAACGAGGTAAAACATTAAGGCTTTTTTGATGAGTCAATAAAGCTTAAAGCTTTTTAATGATTTGCTAAGTCTGGCAGGATATGACCAGATAGTGTGTCTTTAGGATTACACTTTAGGAATCACCTATGTGAGTGTGAAGTGTAAGCCGCTTCAAGGAGAATGAAAGTAAAGACCCATTCTCTAAGCACTCATGAAATCAGGCGGTGTTGATGGCTGAAGTGAACACAACCGTGAGAACCATAGATGGTTAAGGATTGATTGCGTGACTTATGTTGTCTAGATATACAACAAAGCTCGACGGTTCAAAGATATCAAATCTACTGATTGACCGAGTATATCCGATATAAGTTCACTACGGAAAGTTCAAAGGGAAACCTACTTATCCCGATGCAATCAATTCTTGCTTGTAAAACACACACACGTCCGTGCATTCCTTTGAGTTTATAGCCATTCCCCATTCATGTGGGGGATTGTTGGGTTTGTTATTAATAAATAATAACAAAAGAGGTGTGAATGGAAAATGGTGGAAAAAGAAATGGAGGGAAGTGAAATTTTGAATGAGTTCATTTCACTTATGCATTTTGTCCCTCATTGGTAGAAGGAAAGAAAATCTTTGTGTATATAAAGAGAAACTCATCTTTTAGCTCTTAAAGAGCTAAGAAGAAGGCAAGCCTCGCGCCGTTGTCGTCGTCGCTCGCTCGGCTTGGCTTCGGCTTCGGATTTGTCAAAGATTGATTGATTAATCTTTTTGGACAAAATTCTTTTTAAATATTTAATTAATTAATTAAATTAATTAAAGAAAATTCAATCCGAAATAACTCGCGACCCGGTCCGGTCCGACGCGTTTTTCTTTCTCGGATTATTTTAAATCCGTTTTATATTTCCCGCAATATTTTGAACAACCATGACTGTTCTGAAACAGTGTCACACTTGTTCCAACAGCTATGACTGTTCTGAAAGGTTGCAAACCTCTTCAGAAACAGCACCGAAATTGGCTATAAATACACCTTCAAATCCCAGAATATTAACTTACAAAATTTTCTGAATCTTCTTCTTCTTCTGCACAAAATATTCCAGTGTGTTTTACGACCATCGAGTGGTTCGCCGATCACCAGAGTTTTAGGTACCGATACACTGGTGAGTTAAATCGTTCTATGCTGGGAGGATATATTCCAGAACCTCGGGTACTTGAGGGGAATAATTTCCTTAAGGACACACTGTGTATTCAGTGGGCTCGATTTCTTCCTACAACGTTTTCAAATTTATTTTGAAGAAGTTTACTGTTTTCGGAATTTAATTTCTATTAACTTTCTGTTTTTATTTTCAGAAAGATTATTATTTAATTTATTTTCAGCAATACAGATATATAACAATATATAATAGCCAGAAAGACCGAATAGGAAGAATGGCTGATTCAGTTATTTTTTGGTTAATCCAGTTAGGTCATGTATTTAAAAAAGGCAAATACGTTCAATTTTAGTTCAACTTTTTTACGCTTGATTTACTATTTTCCAGATAAAAGTACAAAAAGAAATTATTCATGAAAGAACGCATGCAATTAGAAAATTTTCTAAAAGAGTAGCTTATATAATGTTTGATTTGATTAATTGAACATTATTCTTAGGTTTATTTTTCAATTTAATTGTTGAGTTATATGACAATTATTTTCAGAGGCAAAATTTTAAAGTTATCAATTTATGAAAATCCACTTAAAACCTCTATTAATCAGGATATTTTTTCAAAATCCAACAAATGATATTGTTCAAATTATACTCCAATATATAAATTAATGTTCTATCACTAGAAAGAGAGAAACTATATATTACTTAGAATTTAAAAATTACGTATCAAAAGAAATTGCTTATGAAATAAGATGTAATTGAAGGAAGCAAAATGAATACTAATATATAGAAATTTAAACAAAGAAAGAATATAGAGGGATTTAGTAGCAAACAACTGGAAGACAAAAAGAGGGAAATCTAGGGTTAATAAGTAGGAAAAAGATCTTAAAATAAAGAGACGTATAAATTATTGCGGGAATTGAACCCAGATCCATGCGGTATATATTACAGACTTCAAAATCAAGTCATAACCATGGCACCCGCTTACTGTTTGTGTAATCCAGGTGCCAATTTATACTAATTTTAAATAAATATCAACATATTTATTAAGAATTTTTGTTGAAGCGTGCAGGTAGCGTGCCACCCCGATCCGACAAGGTAGTTCCATCCCTGCTTGGAGTCTGAATATCTGACGTGTACATGTTAACAACAGAAATAACTTTTGTTATATCAATATAATTTTCATCAGATGGCGAATGTAACTTTTTGACTATAAATTCATCTGAACTCATATTTTGATAAGGACTATAGACATATATAAAATTTATTAAATATCAATAAATATCAGATCAAAATACCTAATTATAATGGTTCAACAAATTAATTGCTAAAAAATTAATTACAAGTTGGACTCATAAAATTTAAAATTCTAATTTTCATCGATTATAGTGGATTTAATATGTAGAATTATCTGTATTTGGTCACTTATTGTCATGTGGTTCAAGAAAAAGAAAAGCACAAAAAAAGACAAAGTACAAGTGAAAAGTGGTCTTTCCCAACACTTTTCAAGTTACTGTTATCCAAATATTGCTATCAAGTTGTAGCGCGGGCTTTGTAGATTTTCCGACAAAGCCCGCGCTATATATTTATATATATATATATATATATGGGGACAAGTCACTATACATATATATATGCGGCGAAGTCACTATATATATATATATATATTGTGTATATCATGGGCGGATTTATATTGAGTGAAGCGGTGTCACGTGACACCGCTTCGTCGGAAAATATATGTGTCAAAATGATATCTGAACATTAAATTTTTTTGAAATTATTTAGGTGACACCACTGGAAACATAGGCATTCTCCAGCGCGGTGGTAAAATCTGCAATCTTATTGACTGGACCTATTATGATTCTGAATTATCCGTCGCTACGCTGTTCCCAAGGACTAGCAAACTCGAAATAGCGAAATTCTTGGGTCATCTTAATGGGTTCAGAAACCACACGTTCTCGGGCCCAGGGGCAGAGCAAAGAAAGCCTTAGATCTTTGCTTGTTTCGTGGTATGGACCAACCTTCGATGATCCTCCTGCAGGCAAATCATCAAAGTCAATAAGAAGTGATGGGCCTGATCTTCCGATATCGATATCTGATCCCTAAGGGGCTCGGCGGGAAGAGGAGTGTACCATGAGAGAAGCAAGGAGGTCAACCTCTGTCAAATATACAACATGGATTCTGACAATGTAGTTGGACTCTCATATCGATCCGAATGGGTAGAATATGTTCGGTGCCTCGCCCTTGTCTCCTTCGCCGTAGACTGAAAATGATGGGAATCCTATCGATAAAGAAGAGGCATAAGCATCGCCTCTCGATCCAATCCATTTTCCCTTCCCGAGTTCGATCCTCTAAGCTGAATAATAATGTTTGTTTTTTTATATATTAAATTTAGCAAATTAATTTAGAAATGGCTGGACTGCTCACCCCTCTAGAATATGCTGCCCTAGCCTGAAAATGAACATATCGTGCCAAGTTCAATCTTCTTATTTGAGACAAATGTAGCTTTTTGTTTAGCTTTTTTATCTTTCTTTTTTGAACACTAAAATTGCATCAATGCGTTTAACTTTGCTTTTTATTTATACAACAATAACAATAATAATTTGTTTATAGGTTCATTTATTTAGATGTGACATCACTTGCGAAAAGTTCTGCGTACGCCACTAGTGTATATAGGTATATACATGAAGGACCCGTTAAATATTTTACGGGTGCCCCCAAAGTCACAAAAGGCCTCATAGTAAAGTTGGTTGAGTATACTGCTGAAGCCTTGTACTCGCGCTTGATGTCTCGGGATCGAGTAATCAAACTGATTTATTTGTTTTAGTTTATCTTTTTAAATTCAATTATCATTTAATATTTGATCATAAAATCAACTAAATTGTTCTTATTCTTTTTTAAATCCCTCCCTCAAAATCAAAAGCTCCAAACCATATCCTATCTCAAAGAGTTGGACACCCAAATTTGTCATTAGTAATTACATATCCAAAGACAGTATGCTCCCGTTGCACTCAAATTCTGAGTCCACCTTTGATCATAGTTGACAAAAGAAAGATCCACCTCCGGAGCCAAAGCAGAAGTGCGACCTCTCCACCATTAACATAAGTGAAAAAGAAAAGATTACGCCGTCAAAAATAATAATAGCACCGTCTACCAATCGAGCCATGAGGTCTAAATTTTGAAACATTGATCGAACAACTTTTATAGCATTTCACTAATATTTTGAATAATAGAATTTATTATTTACAAATATTGATAACCAAAGTAACATTTATAATTACTGATCTTTAGTACTCCCTCCGGTCCAAAATAAGTAATTTTTTTGGATGTTTTCACACAGATTAAAAAATTTACCTTTTAGCATTAATTAGCAATGAAATTGACCATATTAACCTTTACTATCTCACATAAACACTCCTAACACATATTCCAACACTATTTACTCCAAGGACAATGTAGGAAAAAAAATAATTAATTCATTCTTGAAATCTCGAAAAATCACTTATTTTGGACAGCAAGTAAAAGGCCAAAAAATCACTTATTTTGGACCGGAGGGAGTAGGGGTGTTCATAAAAATCCGAAAACTGAACCAAACCAAACCGGTCAAAAAAACCGATATTTTCGGTTTGGTTTGGTTTTGGTTTTGAATTTTAAAAACCGATCAAATTTGATTTTGTTTTGGTTTTAATCAGAAAAAAAACCGAACCAAACCGACTATAGGATTAGCTATTTCAAATTTATTATTATACTTATATATATGTATATTTTTATATAAAGTTTCAAAAAATTTATGGGAAAAGTTAATAGTTTGCACTTTTTGTATAGTTTTTTACCTTTACATTCTAGTTTGATTGGTAGTTTTCTTTTGTTAAGTGTAAGAATCCATTTCGTGTTAAAAATAATATATTTTTAATTGAGTCCTTAAATTATTCATCACTATTTGATTAAATTATCATCAATATATCTTGGTAAATAATAGATTTCTCAAAGGGCAATTGATGGTGTTACGTTGAAAATGTGGTCGCCGGAATATGTCTTTGGTAATGTATGTCTTATATTTAAGAAAAAATCGACAAATAACCGAAAAACCGACAAAACCCGACATAAACCGAATCGAGGAAAAGCCGACTTAATTGGTTTGGTTTGGTTCTAATATTTGAAAAATCGACTTACTTGGTTTGATTTCTTTTTAGGAAAAAACCGATCCAAACCGTACCATAAACACCCCTAGGAGAGAGTATCTATAAATATTAAAATAATTTAGTATTTACAATTGTTAAAATATGATTTATGGCAGATAAGATGCGAGTTTTACCTTGGAATTAAAAGAACTCTTGGAAAGTGGGTAAAATTATTCCATAGCACGTTGATTGAGAATTATTAAAACCAAAATATAAGGTCAGAACTTGTCCATTTATATTTTATTCACATTCAGATACTTCCAAGAACCATCCCTCTTCTAATTTAAGCTAATTCTCTTTTTTCCTTTTTCTTTCTCTTTTTTCGATTCTCCCTTAGTCCCTCTCAACAAAAAATTTCAAGTCACATCCCTTTCTTTGACTAAATATCCACGTGTCATCTCTCCATTTGTTTAAACAACCATTAACCCCATGCACTCTATTTTACTGTTTTAATTTATGTGACGTAAATTAGCTGAATATGAAAGTTAAAAAAGAAATTTCTTTTTTAAAATTAATGAAAATTTTGTGGTAATAGATATTTAAAATTAAATAATATTTTAATATAAGAAGATGTTATTATTCTTAATAAAGTATTAATGAAATGGAGAGGGAATTATTTTAAATAAAGTGTTAGCCTTAGTAGACAAAGTCATTTATGGTGGTTGGAGATATCAAATACCTTACGGAATTAGTTGATATGTACATAAAAATAAAAATGGGGTCAATTGGTTTTGTGGCTCTTTAGAAACTTGTTTTTAGTTTTTTGACCTTACCTTCTTTTTCTACACATGAAAGATTTAGAGTCGTTTGGATTACCGGATTGTAAATAGCTGACAAGTTTGAAGTGCTGAAAAATATTTTTAAGTACTAAAACTGATTTTTAAAATAAGTATTTACGTGTTTGGATAGACGTGCTGAAACTGATAATAGGCAGTTGATGTGTTTGGTAGCAAATCAGCTATTATTTTGTTAAAATGACTAAAATACTCTTACAAACTTTACAAAAGATTGTAAATTAAAAAGTTTCTTTGTAAAGAAAAGGAAGAACTACGAATTGAATAGAAAGTTAAAAAAAATTATTTTGGAAAATATATTTTGTGAATTAAAAAAATATTATTAAGGATAAACTAGTAAAAGCCTTGGTCAAACTAAAAATCTTTATAAGCTAAAAAGCCATAAGTTGGGAGTCACCAACTTATGACTTATGACTGATTTTAGCTTATAAGTACATGACTTATAAGCACTTTGGATGTTTGCCAAACACGCAGATAAGTTAAAATGTGCTTATAAGCCAGTTTGACTAGCTTAAAATCTTAGCCAAACATCCTCTTACTTTTACGTATAAGAATTCTGTCTTTTACACATAAGAGATCTAAAAAGGTCATTTTCTTAAATTATTAATTGTAAAGGGCATAATGTATAAATATCACATAAAATATGCCCGAATAGTATGCTTATTAAAAAAAATGGACGGAAAATCATTTTAAATACAACACAAGTTGATCCAGATACCACAATTATTACTCCCTCCGGTTCACAATAAGTGATCAATTTGCCTTGGGCACACCCATTAAGAAAATACTAAATTCTAGACAAAAATAGTTAGTGTGACTAAACTACCCTTAATTAAATGTTGTGGCATAACTTAATGTGAGGAGTAAAAGACCTTTTAAGAATACGTACATAAGAGTAATTTTGGAAAAATAAATTGAATTTTTTCTTGATTATATAAATGGACACTTATTTTGGACTAAAATAAAAGGTAAATTGGTCACTTATTATGGTCCGGAAGGAGTAAAAAAGATCAAATGTACGGAGAATAACCATATTTTTTTTGGTAAGAGGATAAACTTCCCCTGTGTAATAGTCCTACAAACCACACAGGGGATGTAAACCGCACTAGGCAAGTCCCGTGGAACAGATTCTACCCAAAAGACATTGAAGGAGGATTCGATCCCAAGCCATCCATATGAATTACCACCCTCCAAACCAACCGGGCAACCCAAAGAGTGAACAACCATATTTTCACTACTACTACTAGCGGGACCAGACTCACTAGTCACTACACTACGCTGCTTCTGCTATATGCTATGCCTAGCTTCAGCTAAACTCCACATTATTCACAACCCCCTCTCTAAACCCTAGCTCTCCCTCAACTTCTCTCTCTCTCTAAAAACTTTCTCTCTCTTTCTCACTGCATATATTTCAAGGTGCTTGAAATTCACCGCTTTCATTTTCTGCAAACAAAAAGCTACATTTCTTCTTTCTGTTGTGAGTCCATGACTTCATCTGCTTGCTTAAACAACATCACCATTTCGTCGGAGAATTTTCTCGATTGTCCTCCGACTAAGTACAAGTCCTTCGTCTGGTCCAAGAAGACAACTGCTCTGAATAAACCGGAAGTTCTAGATCCAGAACATCCGGTTAACGAAATGGCGGATTTCGAGTTCCGACTCGAAGATCCAGTGACTATGTTACCGGCCGCCGATGAGCTTTTCTCCGACGGAAAACTCGTGCCTCTGCAACTCTCCGCGATCCACACGGCGGCCGGCACCTCTACTTCCTCCGGGCTCAGATCGCCGGAGACACCGAAACTACGCACGAGAAATGATCTCATTTCTCGTGCGGACACTTGTTTGTTCTCTCCAAAGGCTCCGAGGTGTTCGAGTCGGTGGAGAGAACTTTTAGGCTTGAAGAAACAGCAGCACAACAGCAACAACAACGACAATGACAAAGAAGAAGGTAAAAAAAATAGCACAAACAACACATATAAATCTCTGAAAATTAATTTCCTTAATCGCAGCTCAAAATCCTCAAATTCTTCAACCGACTCATCTCTAATTAACATTCCTTTGCTCGTCAAGGATTCCGATTACGAGTCGATTTCAATTTCCTCATCTCGATTATCTCTTTCATCTTCTTCCTCTTCCGGCCACGAACACGACGATCTTCCTCGTCTTTCTCTCGATTCAGACAAACCGAGTAGCTTTAGCCATAGCAATACTCAAAACATTGCTAATACTAATCCTCCTCGAATTCGACTAGTGAAACACAGAGCTTTATCGTCAGAAAATCCAACTATCTGTGCCAGTAGTGCAAGAGGTGGAGTGTCGATTGATGATAGTCCGCGCATGAATTCTTCAGGAAAAATTGTTTTCCATAATTTAGGAAGAAGTTCAAGTAGTCCAAGCAGTTTTAATGGTGGAGTGGCCAGGTATAAAAATGGAGGAGGAGGAATGGAGAGATCTTATTCAGCTAATGTTCGTGTTACTCCGGTTTTAAATGTTCCAGTATGTTCTCTAAGAGTTTCTTCAAAATCTGGAGTATTTGGATTTCCTCTGTTTTCTTCTTCTTCGCAACAGAAAAAAGATGGTGGTGGTAGTTCTAATATTAGTGCCGGAGCTGAAAATAAGAGACATTATGGTAGTAGCAAGACTCGCATAGGCTGAAGGAAGCATTCCCCCGTAAAGTTTTTGTTATGTGACAGGAGATTACGGGTTCGAATCATGAAAATAGTTTCTCCCGGTTAAGACACACTTGTGATCTGGTACTTCCCGAACCCTGCAAATAGCGAAAGGTTAGTGTACCGAGCTCCCCTAGAGCTTGTAACTAGTAAAATTATTGTCATGTGATAAGGAGGTCTCGAGTTCGAGCCGTGCATGAAAATAGCAGAAATGCAAAAATACAGGGTAAGGCTACGTACAATAGACCTTTGTGGCGACCATAAGTGTGGTTTAACCCTTACCGGACCCACGCATAGCGGAAACTTAGTATAAGGCTGAGTACAATAGACCTTTAGGGTTTAGCTTATTTTTCTGATTCTGTAAATATGAAGGGAATTAATTAACTCTTGTTTCTTTGGATAATATTTCTCATATTTTTTTGTTTAGCTAACTTTGATGATGTAGAATTTTCAATAATTTTTATATTGAATAGTTGGAAGTTCTTGTCTATGCTTTTTGCTTTACCTGAAATCTATGGAATCTATCTGCTTTCAGTTTTTAGTAAAGTTGTTGGACTTGTTTGCATAAATCATGATGTTTGGGTTGTGAGTGTGATTGTTTTGCAACCACGGGCAGGGAAAGCACGTGTTGAATCTGCTTTCACAACTGTATTTCTGCGTTGAGCGTTGTGGCCTACTTTTATGACCCCATATCTTTTTTATACATAGTGGATTTATTTTTACACATTCGATATCTATATTTTACACGTAAGAATTTTTTTTTTTAAATTTCAATATTATAAAAGCTATAAAGGCCTAAAACCCTGCATCTTCCTCCAATGCAATGTTAATATTCCATCGATCTCATTTTATATATGTTGTTATTTGACCAATTACGAAAATTAAGAAAGAAAAGAAAACTTCTAGATCTTATAATCTAGAAGAATGATAAATATTTGTGTGGTTAAAATTTATTTTATTAAGATAAATATGATATTTAAAATTAAATTATTTTTAAATATAAAAAACTATATCTTCTTCTTGGGTTGGACTAAAAACAAAAGTTTATTATATAGATTGAGACAAACAAAAAATAAAATAAAATTTCTTTTTTTGGGTTATTAGAGTTTGATAACATGTACACGAAATAGTCAAAATATGTATAAGAAGTTAAATGCATAGACTATAAGGTAATGCTAAATTGCATAATCTTAATAGCCCGGTTGATTGGCTACCAGAACTTTTACCTTGCTGGTGGGGATTTGATTCCTTACTTTGCAATCACCGCTTCCATTTCTCCTTAAAAAAGGTAGTGTTAAATTGACCGTGTTCATCGAGTACTTGCTACTTCCATCAGCACAGATATTAGGTAATCGTGTTCATCAAAGATTAGCCAGATGTAAAAAATTCATCTTCTGACATTCTTGTCTTTATTGAGTTTGAACTTTAATTTTTAATAATTTCACTTACTTTATTAATCACTAGGTCACATCCCGGTGCAAACTGTGACCATTTTTTGAAAAATATATGAGAATGAGAATGGGTTAGTAAGTGTAAATTAAAATCTTTTGAAATAATAGTTGCATGTGCTGTGTTAATATATGGTTTTCCCAAGGCAAAAAAGAAGATATTGTTGTAGTAGGTGTGAAGATTTTGGTAATCCGTAGTACTGAATAAAGTAAGTTTCATTTACATCAGAGTTTCTTTGTTTACATGATTGATGTTTTATCATGTGGAATCTGTTATATACGGTCCATTATATTTATGTGGTGAGTACTGTGTAAAATGTCTTGAGTACTTTCAAGTCTGAAATAAATGTTGTTTCAGCATTTACTTTTTGAAGTGAAAAATAACTGCCTTGTTTTGTGTACGAGTTACTGCCAATTGTTTTGATTTCCTATTTGATGTCCATATTCACATTTTCAAACTGCATAAAGCTCATTAAAGGAGGAAACTTCCTACTATGATTTATTTTTATTCACACGGCTCGAACATCGTATTCATCCATTACAACCATCGGTAGTGAGACCTCTATTAATATCTAAGGAAACTCGAATTACTTTGGTCCCTAGTAGTATTAACTGAGCAGTCATTAAAAATCTTGCACGAGAAAATAAGAGACTACTTAACTCTGGTATTATTAGGAGAAAATAATTAATCTTTTCCCCTTCATTGGAAAATGCAAGGGCTTAGGCACCTTCCTTGAAGTGGTGTCATGTAATACCGCTTCGTCAATTTTTTGGTAATCTGTATATATAAATAATAAATAAAATTAAAATATTGGGTATAAATATAAAAAATGACACTGCACTGATACATTAGTTTATTTATTTTTTCACTTTTTCAAATAGTGACATCGCTTACGAAAAGTTCTGGTATGCCATTGGGAAAATGTAGTTACTCTCTCCGGTCCAAAATAAGTGATTTTTTGGATGTTTTCACACAAATTAAGAAATACACCTTTTAGCATTAATTAGCAATAGAATTGACCATATTGACCTTTACTATCTCACATAAACACTCCTAACATATATTCCAACACTATTTACTCCAAGGACAATGTAGGAAAAAAATAATTAATTCATTCTTGAAATCTGAAAAAATCACTTATTTTGGACCACAAATAAAAGACCAAAAAATCACTTATTTTGGAGGGAGAGAGTACCTTTGATCGTTAAAATTTAAAAGCTTTACAGTCCATCATGCTTTTTGTTATGGATTGTGTGATTCTTTTTTTGTAGATAACTGTCAAAAAGAAAAACAAAGTGCACATAAAAGGCTGGAATTTTGGAGCGCAAAAACAATATAGTTATAAGTGCTCAACATTGAACAAATAACAATGTTATGATATACCATCTTAAAAAGTGAATTTGAGCCTAAATCAACGCGAACTTATATAGATCAAGACGTGAAAATTGTTTAAGATCATTGTTTGCTCAAAAGTTATCACACATCTTATACGTATAAAACAATATATATAAATCACGGGAAAATCATAGCAAACCGTAATAATCCGTTGGACCAAATGAAGGAAACAAAAATTAATACTCAGGATTAGGGGGAGAAACATTAGAAACCTTTATTGATAATATTGGTTTGGTCTGCCTCTCCATGGAGAGGTTCAGAGCCTTACAATGGTGTTCCTCTTGCCCATAATTTTGGGTATTGTTGTCCCTTTGTTCTCTCTCAATAGTGGTCACGAAGAAGCTCCCCCCCCCCCCTTTTCTAGGGTTCCCTCTCTTGGTATTTATAGCTGTGAGCTTCGTGAGCTGGCAATAAGTGGCCGTGACCACGTTGGGATCTCGCCTTTATGGTGCGGATAGGCCATGGCCTTGTCGATCGAACCAGATGCGGGCTGAACATTGTCAATTCTGAATGGTCGTGCCACTAATTAATCATGAATTAAGTTAAAACGGGATTAGCCTCGTTAATTATCGTGGGGTCGAATTCTGACCCATACAATCATATAAGAAAATATTAGTCGGACAATATAAGTGTTTTCAGTAGTCGTTGTCTGAGTTTCATATTATCATTTTTCATTGCTACCAAGTAGTAGAAAGAGAGAGCCGGAGGACAAGCACGTATGCAGAATTTTTTGTAAGTGGTGTCGATATTTAAAAAAGTTAACAAATAAAAAAATCACTATAATGACATCATATATAAAGAAATACAATTCAAGTAAACTATTGCAGTTGCTCGAACAATTTTTCCAAATTTAAGGCTTATAGATTCGAATAATCCCATTCTAGAATGGTTTTATATTACTTGTTTTCAATAATTATGTGCCAATTCAAGTGGTTTAATGTTGCCATTTCGGATAAGGGATCGAAGGTTCAATCCTTGTTTGTTTCAATACTTTTCAAGGAGAAAGGCCAAATTTATGAAATTAAAAAAAGAAGTATCCTATAGGATCCAATCCTATGTCTTCTCTAATAAATTTGAAGTGATGAACAAGCAAACCAAAACCAACTTTCATGTTAAGTGGTGTCCTAGTGCCGACTGCCGAGGCGGCGTACACACTACCTTTTCAAACCCCACTTGTGAGATTTCATTGGGTCGTTATTGTTGTATATATTTAATAAATTTTTTCGACAAAACGGTGTCACGAAACACCGCTTCACACCACGTGACTCCGCCCCTTCCGGAGGAGCATTATATCAACTTTTGTTATTCTACATAACAGATGAGGATGTACAACCATAATAATTATGCGTCGATTCCAAATAAGTTAAGATCAACTATATGAATTTGTACTACTTTATTTAAGCTCAACTCATATCGATATCGTACCAAATAAAATAAAAGTACTGACGACAATGTAATCAATACAAAATTCAAGAAATTTACTCTCTTCTGTCTGCTTGTAATTTCAATGACAAGCACTCTGTCATCCTTCCTCAGTGCATTTTAGACAGAGGGGTCGTTCTGAATAATTTTGCTGAAACCACTCCCCACCCCACATTTCCATTTCAGGTCCAAATTAGGGTAATGCTTCTTTATATTATTATGGCACAAAAAAGGTAAAGAGAAATTAAGTGGGCGTTTGGACATAAGAATTTGATAATTTCAGAAAAAAGTAAAAAAAAAAAAAAATTCAAGTGAAAATAATATTAAAAAATTAGAGTTGTGTTTGGACATAAATATAATTTTGGTCTGTTTTTGAATTTATGTGAGTGAACTAAAGTGAAAATTTTGAAAAGCAGCTTTTTGGAGTTTTTTAAATTTTTGAAAAATTCCAAAACACATCTTCAAGTGAAAATTGAAAATTTTATGGCCAAACACTGATTTTGAGAGTGCAGTGTGCCCACTAGCCAAAGAAATCAGAGGTTAAATTCGCATTATATAAGGCTCATTAATTGAAAAAACATTCCTTGTTAAGATTTTAAATATTTTCAAAATACGAACCTTAGAAGATATCTCATTGTTGTTATGTATCGTTTCAGTATCGTATCGTATAGTATTGCATTGCATTGTATTGTATTGTACTGTGTCGTTTTGATGTAAACAATGTTTGAATAGATTATATTATTTTTCGTCGTTTCATGATGTCATGCCCAACAATATGAAGAATAAACTTGTATAATATTATAAAGAAAAGGTAAAGTATGAGGTAGATTGAGTATTATATAAAAAGGTAAAGTAAAGGATAAAATAAGATTATTTAATAATATGTAAAGGCAAGATGAGAAAAAAAATAAGGGAACGACGCGACCACACCAATAAGGACGTACGCAGGAATTTTTCTAAGCGGTGTCGAAATTTATATAAGAACTGGAAACTTTGATTATCATACTTTTAGACGAGAAATAGCCTTAGCCTATTGGTTTTGTTGAGTCTTAAGTTAGAAAAAGTCACGAGTTCATTTTTACAAGGTTTGAACCTTTGACCTCTTAGAGCAAAATCAAGGACATAACCAACACACCAAGACACAATCTATGTAAAATCCTACTTATCCGTTTTCGTGCAGTAGCAATACATATATTTAGTAAAATTTTCCGACGAAGCGGTGTCGCGTGACACCACTTCGGTAAGCGTGTATCCGCCCCTGCACACCAAATTGGTCGTTCTATAAAGTGGCATTTTTCTTACGTAACGTCGTATTTAACGATACGATACAATAAAATTTAAATAACAATTAAAATAAATATTATATTTAAAATAATAATACAATACAATACAACATGTAACAATCATACGGAAAATTTATTAATTCCATCAGAATTCTTGATAATATAATAAAGTGAGTATAATATAAACATTGGATATCAACAAATACAGAATTTAAAAGGGTTTCAGAATGTGTAGGGCACATGCACAAAGTTTGCGCAGTTCAAAGTCTCAGCTAGACAGCCAGCCAGCCACCTCCAGCCTGCCTTAATTTTATCAATCTGCTTCTTTTGTTTTTTCTCCTACTGTTAATTTATTGTGACTGCACAGTGAACTGTCTTTGGCTCTATTTATATCAATATGCTCCGTATCTTAATTGCTTCTTTCTATCTTATATTAAACGAATGAATGTGCTCTTCATCGAACTGTCGTTTTTTTGCTATGATTTTTCTCTTCTTTTTTTCCTTTGTATTTTATTGGTGTTCCAATACTTGTTCTTGGATCCGATTAGCTTGAAATTTTGTATGTTCACATAAAACGGTCTAGTGATCAATATTAGTTGCTTCATCATGACTTTCAGATTTATTCCATGACGTTTCAGAGTCCTCCAAAATTATTTTGTGATTTATATCAACTTTTTTGTGTGTATATTAAAATACCGATTCTGCATAATAATTTTGACGAACTCCTATTAGCCTAAAATTTTATTGGTCTATAGGAAACAACCTAGTGATTGATGTGTGGCTATAATTTATGGTTTAGCACATTATATGCCTTGCGTTTTACATGCTTTAATGTTAAATTACACTTTGTTTGAGCGTAATAGAGTCTATTTTATGTGTAGGTGCATTGGAAATGAAAGTAGAGCTAAAGCGAAGCTTAAACGCCGAAAGTGCGCTCGAGAACGGTGAAAAGGAGAAGCCGAGCAAATCCAGCTCGACCAGGCTTTAGCCTGGCGAGGCCAGCTTAAAGCCATGCCCAACCAGGCGTTAGCCTGGCGGCGCCAGCTTAAAGCCAGGCGTTAGCCTGGTGACGCCAGCTTAAAGCCAGGCTGAGGCTGGCGTTAGCCTGGCGACGCCAGGCCTAAGGCCAGGTCCAATCCGACATTTGAAGGTTTTAATTGTTTCCCAGCTTGCCTAGGAGTTGACCTACACGTTTAGGGCTTGTCCCAAACATATAAATAGACCCAAAACGTCACTTTGAAGGACTTTTGCAACCGGATGCAAGAATAGCTCGTGGAACACTACTTGGGAGTTGGAATCATTGATTTCTACATCTCTTTATCCTTACTCTGTAATTTAATTATGCAAATTACTTTGGATATTTGTACTATGAATATGAGTAGCTAAACTCATAATCTAGGGTTTTGATGGAACCTGTTGAAGGATGATTTTCTCGTTACGTTAATATAGATTTGCCATAGTATTCTCTCTATTTGTTCAACTATATGCTTGTTGCCGTTGATTGAAGGGCCCTCAATTAACTGTTCCTATTTAGTGTGCATTACTCGGGAGAGAGTGCATATTTAGGTAGTTGTTGACATCATCACTCCTAACGTATATGAGGGATCAATACAAAGGGTTTAAAGGTGGGATTAGGGATAACAAAACCTTGGGTGCGATCTAAGTGAGATGTACTTAAGGTTAGCTAGCGTAATTCAGGAGAATATGTCTGGTATATTGTTGTAATTACTCGAGAGAGAGTTACGACAGTCATAGTGCTCATGATCGATAGAGAAGACTTAGGCAAATTTATAGCAAACGTAGCGGAAAAGATTCCGATAATAGAGGAAATCAGAACCTTAGATCATTCCCATTCTTGTTTACAACCCCTTAGTAGTTAGTTATTAATTATTGCATTTATATTACATAATATTTAGTTAGTAAACATCCAACCTATTATTTAAATATCTCCGAAGATTGAATACGTGAATTTGTGTAAGTCCATTAGCTGTGATTGATAGGTTAATTCCCTGTGGGATTCGACTCCGGACTTGTTAACCGGAATATATTTGCAGGGACCGCTTTGTCCTTTTTACAAGGCATAGTTTGGCGTGATCAAATTTTGTCGTCGTTGCCAGGCAATTAACGGTGTTATTGATTGCAGTTAAAAGAGGTGCAAAAATTCTTAGTGTAGTCAATTTTCTTCAATTTAAACTCATTACATTAAAATTCTAACGTTTGTAGTCTTGGGTATTACAGGTGCATGCCTAGAAACTCCTCAAGAACTGGGAATTGTTTGAAGCATTATCAGATCCCAAAAAAGTCTTCAAGTCATTGAATCGTGCAAACAAGAAGGGCAAACAACAACAGAACTCAACAGAACAAATCGAACCAGACATGGAAGACGGTCATCTAAACAACATAAACAACGTGAATGACCCAAACAATCAGGGTGTGGTACCTCTTGTGCTAGAAGCCGCACTGTATGATTGGGCGCAACCCACCGCCGACAACTTAGCAACTGCAATTGTAGTCCCTCAGATACAAGCAGAATCATTCCAAATTCACAAATAACATGCTACATTTGTTGCAAAACAAGGGACTATTCTCTGGGTCATACGTTGAAGATCCTCAGCAGCATCTGAAGAATTTCCTGTCAATCTGTGCCACGCAGAGGCAACATAACGTGACACCGAAAGCAATACGACTGTTGTTGTTTCCATTCTCAGTGATGGGAGCAGCTCAGACTTGGCTTAATTCACTCCCCATAAACTCCATCACTACTTGGGAGGATTTAGTCAAGCAATTTGTGAACAAATTCACCCACCCAACAAGACTGCTCAACAAATTAATGAGATATTGAGCTTCAGACAAAAACCAACAGAGACATTACAAGAAACGTGGGAGAGGTTCAAGGGTCTGCTGGGTTTGGCAGATAGCTTGAAAGCCAACATTGATGCTTCAGCAGGTAGAGCATTTTTGAGCAAAACATTCAGAGAAAGCAAGATCCTACTGGACAAGATGTCACAAAAAATCAGGATGGACGACAAGAAACGCTCCAATCACGCCGATAGTTCACTCAGTGGCTTTAGACCCTACTAACTCCATAGCTAAAAATATAGCCACTCTAGTGACACAAATGAGCATCCTCACTAAAAAGGTTGATTTATCAGTCCAGAAGCAACATGTACACATAGTTGATGCAACTAATGGGGCTTATGTACATCATGCATTAATCAACCATATGTCTGCTCGTGGAGTGCGGAAGGTGATAACCAACAATATCAAGAGAACATGAATTATGTGGCCAACTACGGGGGACAGAGGCAAGGTGGTCAGAATTGGGGGCAGCAGAATCAACAATATAGAACAGCTCAGCAGCAGTACAACAACAACAATAATCTTGGGGCCATGCGACCACAGGGTCAAGTGGTGCCTTACCAAAGGCAACAGGGTTACAACCAGCAAAATCAACAGTAGGCTTATCAACAACCTCAACAACAACAGACTGTGAGACACGAAGATGGGTTTGCGAAACTTGAGGGAATGATGCAACAGGTGATTGGGTCCACCGGAAAACTAACTGACAGGGTAGACTCACATGAATCAGCGATAAAGAATATTAAGATCCAATTAGGATAGATTTCGATGGCCTTGAATAATCGTCCCCACGGGACGTTACCTAGAGACATACAAATCAATCCAAAAGAGCAGGGCCCGAATCAGCTTATGCTAGTGAGTCTATGAAATGGTAGAGACCTAGATCTGGAGCAAGAAATTGCTCGTGAAAGCAGACCTACTGAGACACTGGTGCCAGTACCCATTGAGATAGATGATTCAGCAGGGTTAACTGAGGTGACGGTACAACATACGCAAGAGAACGCCAACAAAGAAAAAAAGGTTCTTAAAGAGACTGAGGTTACACCGGAACCGATAGTTGAAGTAGCGCCTGAAAAAGAAAACAATCAAATCACAGGGAAGAAGCGACCTCCAGCACCATTCCCACAAAGATTGGCCAAGTATCAGAAAGATGAGCAGTACAAGAAATTCTTGGAGATGTTGAAGCAAATACAGGTAAACATTCCATTGATTGATGCTTTAAAGGAGATACCTGTTATGCGAAAATGATGAAGGACTTGATGTCATGCAAGTTCGACTTCCAAGACTTGGCCACGGTTACATTGACTCAGACCTGCAGTGCTGTTGTGACGAGACCCATAGCTGAGAAGCTGTCTGTCCCAGGAAGTTTCACAATCCCTTGCACAATAGGCGACTATGCATTTGCTAAGGCATTGTGTGATCTGGGGGCAAGCATGGGGGCAAACATAAACCTTATGCTCCTAGCTATCTACAAAAGGCTAGGCATTGGGCGAGCTAGACCCACGTCCATGTTACTACAGCTGGCTGACCGGATAGTGAAGAGGCCCTCTTATATTCTTGATGATGTATTAGTAAAGGTTGGGAAGTTTGTGTTCCCAACAGATTTTGTCATCCTTGACTGCCTGGTTGACGAGGAAATTCCCATAATTTTGGGAAGACCATTCCTGGCCACTTGGAGAGCGTTAATTGATTGTGAAACTAGAGAGCTCAAAATGAGATTAAATGATGAAGAGATAACATTCAACGTGCAAAAATCTATGCGGCGACCAAGTGAGTTTGCTAATTTCTCTCTAATAAATGCCGTGGATGTAATTTTGGAGGAGGAAGATGAGGCATTGAACACTCAGGACCCTCTAGCAGCATGTCTCATGAACTTCGATGAAGCCAATGGAGAAGACTTGGCAGACTGGGTACTTGCTCTTGAAGGCCAGGGTTTTTGGAGAAGGAGCTCGAATTTGAGCCTTTGCACTTAGAGGAAAGAAAAACTCCTCCAGCTAAGCCATCGATAGAAGAGCCACCAAAGTTGGAACTGAAGCCACTGCCATCTCATCTCAGGTATGCATTCTTAGGACCTAACTCAACTTTAGCTGTTATTATCTCATCTAGTCTGTTAGATGTGTGGGCAGAACAACTTTTGCAGGTACTGATGGAGTGCAAGACTGGGATTGGGTGGACCATTGCAGACATTAAGGGTATCAACCCGGCCTTTTGTATACATAAGATTTTACTGGAAGATGGGCACAAACCTTCCAGAGAACATCAAAGAAGGCTAAACCCAACATGAAAGAAGTGGTGAAGAAAGAAGTAATTAAGTGGTTAGATGGGGGAATCATATTTCCCATCTCTGACAACAACTAGGTTAGCCCAGTTCAGTGTGTGCCAAAAAAGGGAGGTATGGCGGTAGTGAAAAATGAGAAGAACGAATTGATCTCTACACGAACAGTCACAGGTTGGCGAAGCTCTATGGATTACAGGAAGTTGAACTTGGCTACCAGGAATAACCATTTCCCACTACCATTCATTGATCAGATGCTAGATAGATTGGCAGGGAGGTCCCGCTTTTGCTTTCTGGATGGGTACTCGGGGTTAATCAGATCTCTATTGCCCTAGAGGACAGAGAGAAAACGTTGTTCACCTACCCTTATGGAATCTATGCTTTTCGGAGAATGCCGTTTGACCTATGCAACGCACCTGCCACATTCCAAAGGTGCATGATGGCCATCTTCACGGATATGGTAGAGGAAATAATGGAGGTTTTCATGGATGTCTTCTCAGTGGTAGGGAGTTCATTCGATGAGTGCCTTATAAACTTGAGAAGAGTATTGAAGAGGTGTATCGAGATGAATCTGGTACCCAATTGGGAAAAGTGCCACTTCATGGTACAGGAAGGTATAGTCTTGGGGCACCTTGGGTCAAGCAAAGGCATTAAGGTAGATCGTGCAAAGGTTGATGTGATAGAAAAGCTTCCACCTCCCACATCCGTCAAAGCAATCAGAAGTTTCCTTGGGCACGCCGGTTTCTATAGGAGATTAATAAAAGATTTTTCCAAAATTGCTAACCCCTTGTGTAAATTGCTTGAAAAAGATCACCCTTTTGTGTTTTCTGATGACTGCAGGGTAGCATTTGAGGAACTGAAGAAGATACTGGTAACAACACCTATCATAGTTGCCCCTGACTGAGAGCAACCATTTGAGCTGTTGTGTGATGCGAGTGACTATGCTGTGGTAGCAGTTCTGGGGCATCTCAAAGATAAAATCATGCATCTAATATACTATGCAAGTAGAACGCTGAGTGGAGCCCAGTTGAATTACACTGTGATCGAGAAGGAGATGCTGGTAGTGGTGTTCGCATTTGACAAATTCAAGTCATACCTGATAGGCTCGAAGGTAATTATTTATACTGACCATGTTGCTCTCAGGTACTTAATCGAGAAGAAAGAGTCAAAACCGCGCCTGATTCGATGGGTGCTACTGCTGCAAGAATTTGATTTGGAAATCCGTGACCGAAAGGGAACGGAGAACCAAGTAGCTGATCATTTGTCCAGGCTGGAAGGAGCTGAGAAGAAGGTTGAGGTAGAAGAGATTCTGGAAACATTCCCAGATGAGCAATTATTATCCACAAGTCTTGAGGAAGCGCCATGATATGCAGACATTACAAACTACCTGGCGAGCGGTATTGTTCTTTATGACCTTTCCTCTGTCCAAAAGAAAAAGTTCTTTCTTGATTGCCGCATATATTATTGGGATGAACCTTATCTGTTTAGGATTTGTATTGATAACATGATCCGGAGATGTATCCCCGAGATAGACCCGTCTTCTATTTTGCAGGCATGTCACGCGTCACCATATGGTGGGCACTTCGGGGGAGTAAGGACAGCTACAAAAGTCTTGGAGTCGGGCTTCTACTGGCCAACATTGTTCAAAGATGCACATTTATGGATAAAAGGGTGTGATGAATGCCAATGAACCGGGAATATTTCCCGCCGTTATGAGATGCCTATGAACCCAATTCAGGAGGTAGAAGTGTTTGATGTATGGTGCATAGATTTCATGGGGCCTTTTGTCAGGTCATATGGCAACAAATACATACTCCTCACTGTGGACTACGTGTCCAAATGGGTGGAAGCTGCAGCACTCCCTACAAATGATGCAAAGGGGGTTATTGGCTTTCTGAGAAAGAACATATTCACCCGATTTGGCACTCCAAGGGCAATAATTAGTGACGGAGGCACTCACTTTTGTAATCGAGCCTTCGCAAAGTTGTTAGAGAAGTATGATGTACGCCACAAGGTGTCTACCCCATATCGTCCACAAACAAGCGGGCAAGTGGAAGTCTCGAATAGAGAATAAAGAGTGTGTTGACTAAGACTGTGAATGCTACTAGAACAGATTGGGCGAGAAAGTTAGATGATGCACTTTGGGCTTATCGAACCGCTTTCAAAACTCCAATCGGCATGTCGCCATACAAGTTGGTGTTTGGGAAGACGTGTCATTTATCGGTGGAGTTGGAGCATAGAGCTTGGTGGGCGTTGAAGCAGTTGAATCTCGATATTGAAGCGGCAGGAACAAGCAGAGTCACGGAGTTGCACGAGCTTGATGAGTTCCGATATCACGCTTTTGAGAGCACAAGATTATACAAGGAGAGGATGAAGATGATACATGATAAAAATATTATTGAGCGGAGTTTTTAAACTGGAGATACGGTATTGCTATACAATTCAAGACTGAGGTTATTTCCGAGCAAATTGAAGTCACGATGGTTAGGGCCTTTTCGTGTGGTTGAAATTCACCCCACTGGTGCCATAGAGATTGCTGCGGAAAATGACTCTCGCACGTTCAGAGTCAATGGGCACAAATTAAAACATTATGTGGGCATGGATGAAGCAAAGGTAGTGTCAGTGACCCATTTGATCGAGCCTCCGATGTTGAGCGTACCGTAAATGCGCTTACCTGCGCCGTGCCGCGACGTTAAATCAGGCTCTTCATGGGAGGCAACCCATTGGACTGTTGTATTCGTCGTGCCACGACGTTAGCTAAGGCGCTTGTTGGGAGGCAACCCAATTCGTAGTTGGTTTTGTAGTTAGAATTTTTTCTTTTTATTTTTTTAGTTACTAACAAGTTTGCAGGAGAGTTTGGGCAAGTCGAGCAAGGTTTAAACGTCACGTGAAGCCAGGGAAACGCTAGGGTCAACCAGGCCTTAGGCTGGCGTCGCATGGCTAAAGCCAGGGTTCAGCCGGGCCTTAGGCTGGCGATGCCTGGCTAACGCCAGGGTCAGCCAGGCCTTAGGCTGACGATGCCTGGCCAACGCCAGGTAAGTAATTTCGGCCCTCTTTATGTTATTTATTCTTATTTTGGTCGACACAAATCTCACAAATATGCCCTCACACACTAAACACTCTACACAGCAAACCCTAACCTCACTTCAACCAACACACACCAAGCCTTACAAGAAATTTCACAAGAACACAAACACACTGCACAAATTGCTTGTTCACCCACACACAATCACCATCCACATAGTGGTCAAGCTTCGTCTTGCTAGCCTTTCACACTCATCTGAAATTCTAAGGCAATCTACTCCTCACAAAGATTCAAAGGTATGATTCTATCTCTTTTCTTGGTAATTTCGAGTTGGGTACATGTATTGAGTGGTGGTTGTTCTTCATTGTTGGTCATTCTTCATTGTTGGTTGTGCTTCATTATGGGTGGTTGTTCTTCATGGTCTTATTGTGTTTGTGTGCCCCAATCCCATGAACCCTTTAGGAATGGTGCTGAGATTGCGAAAATATGTGGTAGTGCGGAACTCCCAAGCCGATTTGGGAGGATGAGGCAATCCCTCAAGTCCATAAGAACTCCAATGGCACTATTGCTTGTCAAGTGTTTGATGTAATGCCTTAATGGAATTCTTAGTCCCCTTTGGAGCCCGAGTCTCCGGGATTAGTAAACTAGTGTTATGTAGTCATGCACCACATTAAAGTCTTAAGTGTGGGGTGGCTCACGGGTAGCCCGTGTGTTGTGGTGTGATGCTAATATGAAGATAGTACGAGGTGAAGTCTGAGTAACCTCGGCAAGTTGGGGAAGAGTATGTGTGTAGTGTGTAATGTAGCATTATCTGACTATTGCTCATCTGTGTAGGAACGAAGATGCCTCCCAGAAAAGACACAGGAAAGGGAAAGGCTACCTCATCGGCCCAAGCTAAAGCAAAGTCAACCTCCGCACCTCCTCCAAAGAAGAGAAATGGGGGAGAAAGTGCCTCTAGTATGACTGGTGCCCAAGCGGTGGCAGCTGTATGCGTCAACAACTCCCAGGCCAACGGGAATTTGTCATAAACAGCATACCTCCGCATACGAGGGATTGGTACAAGCGCTGTAGACCTAAACATATCCATCCGGAGGGAGCTATCCAGGAATGCAGTGTGAAAGCGAAGTACCCGGCTATTTGGAAAGGCATCCAGGATCTGGGGTTAAGCTATGTTTTTAAGAACACAGGGGACATCAACCTCAACTTAGTCAGGGAATTCTATGCAGGGTTTGAACCACAGGACACTGAGGAGTTGGTGCCGATCCGTGGACGCCTGATTGATTTTTCAGCTAAGGCCATATGCGACTTTTTAGGTGCTCTAAATGTTCCCGTGGAGCTACTGGAACAATTTATGCGCAGGCCTACTTATAGAGAGCTGAGGCACACGCTTTGTGGGGTCGACTCTATAGCTGCATGGTTTCGGTACAAGGAAACGAATCGTCACAAGAGGTTCCCTAAGAAGAAGATGAAGGCGGAGGCTCAGGTGTGGCTCAAGTTGATAAACACACGGCTCCTACCGTGCAATCATGACACACTTGTAAGTCGAGTGAGGACCTGTGTGCTATATTTCCTTATGACAGGACAGAGGGTGAATATGGGTCACCTGATCCGCCACCAGATAGCATCAGTGAGAACGAGTAAAAAAATTGATCGAATGCCATTTCCTAATTTCCTGACTCGGTTCCTACAGCATGAGAGGGTTGAGGAAGAGCCTGAATTTGACCACACTATCGATCAGCTCATCTGATAAACAGACATCACTAATCTCCGGCTGAAAGGCGAGGCTGGGACACTGACAGGGGCTGAGTGCAATGCGCGTGATGGCAGTTTCATGGCCCATCTTTATGGGATGATGGATTTGCAACTGCGGATAGGGGGTCGCCCGACCATATCTGAGGAGAGGACTGAGTTGGAGCAGTGATACCCGCTCAATGCTCATGCTCAGCAACTGGTTGGTATAGGAGAGGGATACAGACTCCCCGCTGATGAGGATGTCAACACACCGGAGCAGTCTGATGCTGAGTCAATGCAGTCCAATGGTGAGGGAGATGGTGATGATGAAGAGGACGAACATGATGAAGAGTGGAGAGCGTCAGAGGATAACGATGCTGCTTGACCAGGGAGTTTTCTTGCACCCTACTCTTTTATTTCTTGTTTTGTCTAATTGTGCATGCACTGAGGACAATGCATGATTTAAGTGTGGGGTGAGAACTTGTTTTTTATTTTTGTTCGTTGTTAGAATTTGTTTTGTTTTGGTTTTATTATTATTGTGTTTTCTTGTTAGTGGTTAGATATTAGTAGTTGTTAGATTATTTTTTATTGTTAGAATTTGTTAGCATTTGTCGTGTTTTGTTTGTATTATTATTGTGTTTTGTTTTCATTATTATTGTTTTTAGGGAGAAAGTAAAAAAAAATAGTTGGACTCTTCCCGATGATGGATCTCTTAGACAGTTTTCTTGAGGGAAGTAAGTCTAAAAAAAATACCAAAAAGATTTTTTTTTAGGTAGTGTAGTAATTCCCTCTTGGTTTTTCTTTGGGCCGCGGTTCTTTTTCAAGAGTTTTTAGTTGAACCGGGTGTAGGTAGTTTTAAATTTTAGGAGTAGGATTCACATGGCTAAGCACTTAATCGCAGCAATATCTCTGAGCTTTGTGGTGCCTTGAGAATAGTCAGTACTCTAGTTGAGACGCTTAGGCTCAATTTTTGACTCTACGATAAATACCTTAAATCGTGATTCTTAAATTTGCTTAACTGCTTTGACTGGAGTGTAGTGATAGAACCAATCCTGAATGAGTTATGTGCCATGTCTGTGTGAGGTTTGCATGTATTCTGTGCATTGCATTTGATGTCTAGAACTTGCCCCGTATGTGTGCAAAGCGAAATAGTAGTCTTGTTCTGTCTGAGAAGTGATATAGGCAGTTCTTGGTAAGCCAGATATATATAAAGTACCCACCTAAATGTTATGTATCCTAGTTAACCTCTTTGAGCGTATAATCCTGTTTCTTTGGTAACCACATTACAAGCCATACCCCGTTGTTTGAATAGACCGTATATTTGAACCTTGTCACCTCTCGTGAGCACTTGAATTATGATGAATTATGAAAAAGTTAAAGTGTGGGGTGGTGGGTTAGCTTTTGAGTGGAACAATGAAATAAGGCAAAAGGTGCACCGGATGAAAAAGATGTGTCAATAAAAGCCATTTGGAGAGAAAAAGAAAAAAAAAGGAGAAAAGAAAGAAAGAAAAAAAATACATATATATATATATATATATTTTATGAAAAAAAAAGAGAAAAAAATGTATAATTCCTTATGGCGGTGGCCTTTGATGTATTGGTGCTTAAAGAAGTAGGGGGTGAAATATAGTGAAGTTAAGGTGGAATCTTGGTTTGACATAAGTAGGGGATTGCAGGTTGAAGTATTTGTATTAAAGTGCTTAAGGGAGGTGTAGTCACTTATATCCAAATGTATCCTACCCGACCCGCAGCCTACATTACAACCAATGAAAGTCATATTTGATCTTAGACTGAATGAACTCGATTAGTAAAGTATTACACTAAGAGCAAGCTTATGGTACGTCATTTGGGGCATATGAATGTTATTTTTGAGAGCGAGTGAATTTTTCCTATCTTGAGTTCCTACGTTATTAAAATTCATGATGTGTGGAACTAAGCTCTTTGATTGGGTGAGGGCACATGATCCATAAAGGAAAGGAAATGTTGTTGACCTCCATGTTAGAGTAAGTAAGTGAATTTTGAATAAAGCATGGTATTTGTGAGTCGATTATTGAGGCGAGGATGTCAGGCCTTTGTGCTTAAACTATTTTAAAGATTCTTGGTATAAAAAGTTAAGGGAATTTCTTAATAGGTTGTATCCATAAGTGTAGCTTGATTGCTCAAGGACGAGCAAATGTTTAAGTGTGGGGTATTGATGTGTGGCTATAATTCATGGTTTAGCACATTATATGCCTTGCATTTTACATGCTTTAATGTTAAATTACGCTTTGTTTGAGCGTAATGGAGTCTATTTTTATGTGTAGGTGCATTGGAAATGAAAGTAGAGCTAAAGGGATGCTTAAACATCGAAAGTGCGCTCGAGAACGGTGAAAAGGAGAAGCCGGGCAAAAGCCAGCTCGACCAGGCTTTAGCCTGGCGAGGCCAGCTTAAAGCCAGGCCCAACCAGGCGTTAGCCTGGCAACGCCAGCTTAAAGCCAGGCTGAGGCTGGCATTAGCCTGGCGACGCCAGCTTAAAGCCAGGTTGAGGCTGGCGTTAGCCTAGCGACGCCAGGCCTAAGACCAGGTCCAATCCAACTTTGGAAGATTTTAATTGTTTCCCGGCTTGACTAGGAGTTGACCTACACATTTAGGGCTTGTCCCAAACATATACATAGACCTAAAAATGTCACTTTGAAGTACTTTTGCAGCCGGAGGCAAGAATAGCTCGTGGAACACTACTTGGGAGTTGGAATAATTAATTTCTACATCTCTTTATCCTTACTCTGTAATTTAATTATGCAAATTACTTTGGATATTTGTACTATGAGTATGAGTAGCTAAACTCATAATGTAGGGTTTTGATGGAACATGTTGAAGGATGATTTTCTCGTTACGTTAATATGGATTTGCCATAGTATTCTCTCTATTTGTTCAACTATATGCTTGTTGTTGTTGATTGAAGGGCCCTCAATTAACTGTTCCTATTTAGTGTGCATCTCGGGAGAGAGTGCATATTTAGGTAGTTGTTAAACATCATCACTCCTAACGTATATGAGGGATCAATGCGAAGGACTTAAAGGTGGGATTAGGATAACAAAACCTTGAGTGCGATCTAAGTGAGTTGTACTTAAGGTTAGCTAGCGTAATTCAGGAGAATATGTCTAGTATATTGTTGTAATTACTCGGGAGAGTTACGACAGTCAGAGTGCTCATGATCGATAGAGAAGACTTCGGCAAATTTATAGCAAACGTAGCGAAAAAGATTCCGACAATAGGGAAAATCGGATTCTTAGATCATTCTCACTCTTGTTTACAACCCCTTAGTAGTTAGTTATTAATTATTGCATTTTCATTATGTTATATTTAGTTAGTAAACATCCAACCTATTATTTAAATATCTCCGAAGATTGAATACGTGAATTTGTGTAAGTCCATTAGCTGTGATTGATAGGTTAATTCCTTGTGGGATTTGACTCCGAACTTGTTAATCGAAATATATTTGCAGCGACCGCTTTGTCCTTTTTACAAGGCATAGTTGGGCATGATCAGTGATCAATACTTATTATTTTGCCATGACTTTGGGGTTCATTTTATGGCGTTTCGAGGTCATGCAACACAAATTTGTGATTATATCCATTTTTTATGTATTAGTACATGCTAATTCTATAGAATTTTTTTAACAGAGGAAATTTTATAGGACCACAAAAATGGCCTAGTGACCCCTACTTATTGCTTCGCCATAAATATCGGGTTCATGGTATTTTAAGGTCTTGCAACACAAATTTATAATTATATCCGCTTTTTCGTGTGTAATAATACATCCTGATTTTGAAGAAAAATTTTGACGGACTTTGATTGGCCTGGAATTGTGTAGGTCAATAGGGAACGACTTAATAACCAATACTTATTATTGCTTCGCCATGACTTTCGGGTATATTTTATGGGGTGTCTAAGTCATACAATACAAATTTGTGACTATATCCACTTTTCGTGTGTTACATGCTGATTTTGTAAAAAAAAAAAATTACGAACTCCGATTGGCCTGAAATTTTGTAGGTTCATAGGAAACCGTCTAGTGACTAATACTTATTGCTTCGCTATGACTTTCGAATTTATTTTAAGGTGTTTCGAGGTCATGCAATATGAATTTATGATTATATCCACTTTTTTCATGCGTATTGTACCTACTGATTTTGTAGAATTTTTTTCACGGATTCCGATTCGTTTGAAATTTTGTAGGTCCATAGGGAAACGGCCTAGTGACCAATACTCATGCTTTGCAAATGACTAATGTTGCTTTTCGGCATTTGGGGTTCATTCTATTGCGTTTCGAGGTCATGCAATACGAATTTGTAATTATATCCTCTTTTTTTTTTTGTATTAGTACATACTGATTCTGTAGAATTCTTTTGACGGATACCAATTAGCCTGAAATTCTATAGGTCCATAGAAAACGGCCTAGTCACCAATACTTATTGCTTCACCATGACTTTCGGGTGCATGTTATAGCGTTCCGGAGTCACGTAATACGAATTTGTGATTAGATTCACTTTTCATGTATATTAATACATGCTGATTTCGTAGATTTTTTTTTGATGGACTTCAATTGGCCTTAAATTTTGTAGGCCCGTGGGAAACAACCTAGTGACCAACACTTATTGCTTCGTTATGACTTTTGGGTTCATTTTATGTTTCAAGGTCATGCAACACGAATTTATGATTACATCCACTGTTTTTGATTCTGTAGAATTTTTTTAACGAACTTTGGTTGGCCTAAAATTTTATAAAGCCATAGAAAATGGCGTAATGACTAATACTTATGGCGTAATGACTTTCAAGTTCATTTTATGGCGTTTCGAGATTATGCAAAATAAATTTGTAGTTATATCTACTTTTTCATGTATATTAGTACATGATGATTCTGTAAGAAAAATTTAACGGACTCCGATTAGCCTGAAATTTTGTAGATCTACGGGAAACGTCCTAGTGACCAATATAATACTTATTGCTTTGCCATGAGTTTCGTGTTCATTTTATGGAGTTTCTAGGTCATGCAACATGAATTTGTGATTATATCCATTTTTTCGTCTGTATTAGGATCGTTTTTGATAGCCCACAAAATTTTAGGCGATTCGGAGCCCGTCGCCTGAATTCATGAAGATGACGTCTACATTAGCACACGAAAAATTGGAAATAGTTTCGAATTCCTGTTTTATTGCCCTAAAATACCAAAAATGAGGAACAATCATGGCAAAGTAATGACTGTTCATTAGGTCGTTTCACAAAATTTTAGGCGATTCTGAGTCCTTCGCCTGAATTCATGAAGATGATTTGTTCATTAGCACGCAAAAAAATTAAAAATCGTCCTGTATTCTTATTTTATAGCCTTAAAAACAGATATCAAATTATCAGATTCCGTTCGCCAGAAGGAGGTTTATTTTTAAAACCTCATAGGTCGTCTTTAACGAACTATATTTTTCTATTCTTTCTTTTTATTCCCTTCTCTCATTTTCTAACATCATTGGATTAATTTTTTTTATGGTCATAGGTCCATATTGATTTTTTTTTTAAATATCGCGACTAATGAATCAAAATATAAGTACTCAAAAAATTAAGAAAAATAAATAATTATTGAAATCCCTTAGGAGCTTCAAACACTCAAAAGTAAAATTAACCTCCACAAGTATCAGGTATGAAATACAACTAATTGCTTAGCTAAGAAAAATATCCTTAATTTGTCTTATTAATATACAAATTTTGTAAAATAAAATTAAAGCCTCTTATTATGATTTGGTTTTAAACCATCACTTTTATGTAGATACTCGTGGCTATTAGAAAGAGAACTTTTTTATTTAGTTGATTATATCGTCACCCATAAACAGATCTAAGATTTTTATAACATTAGTGCACCACTAAAGAAAAGAGAAAAAAAAAGTATTAAATGAAAATTGATCATTATTTCTCTAGATAAATAACTCGACATTCAATCAACTACACCATTTAGCGTATTTAGAACACGAGTTCCAAGAGATAATATTAGATCAATTCTAAAAAAATATGTATATAAAATACTATAGGCATACAAAATTTATTGAATTTAAATCCATAAAATTAATTTGGTCTATGTTTTAAATTCAAGATATATTGGTCCAAATAAATATTATGGGCTAATATGATTGAATTAATTGTATAAGTCCAATATATATGGATTAAATAAATAAGTCTTAATCTATTGGGCTAGCCCATTTAATTGGGCTAAAGTGATGACCCCACTTTATTAAGCCCAAGATGACATCTTCCTAGAGACCCAGTTTGGTGCCACGTGTCAAACGACGTGGCGCGCCAAGTCAAGCGGAAGAGCCAATAGGAACATGCCACGTGTCAAAATGACAAGACATGCCCAGTCACACTAAAAGGCCAATGAAATCGCGCCACGTGTGCAAGTGACATGTTCTTGCCAATCAAATGCGGCCATGTCACAATTCAATTTGATTGGTCGGAAAGAGTTTGTTCTTATCACAACTCCTCCCTTCCACAACTATAAATAGGGGTCTTCATAACTCAGAAAAGGGACCAGAAGTTATAACAAGAAGCAAGAGAGAGCTCGTGGATCAAACGCCGCAAACTTCTCTACAAGTTTCAAGCTTCAAGCAATCAAGTTCAAGTTCAAGAAATCAAGTTCAAGCTCAAGAACGAAGAACGAATCAAGATCAAGTTCAAGCGATCAAGCTCAAGCTCAAGCTCAAGAACAAGATCATCGTTCGTGGAAACAAATATAGATTCAAGATCAAGCTCAAAGGCCCTTGAATTTATTTACTATTGGAAAGAAGAATCAGAGGATTCATAGAGATTGTAACACTCAAATATTCGAAATAAAATACTATGATTATTGCGATATTTTTCAGTCTTAATTTTATTTTCTCGATGCAATTTATTGTCTACAAATTCTGGCACGCCCAGCGGGACAATCTCTACCTCTAATCTCAACTTTTCAATCACCAAAGTCCAAGGACATTGAAATGGATTCAAAGAAAATCAACTCCGGTTCAACTTCCACCAAGGCTGCCAACTCCAGGTTCTATGCTGATGTGGCAAGCATCCTCGATGTTACCTTTGGAAGCTTCGGACCATTTACGAGGAGCAAAGCAAGCTCTTTAGGACAACAAGCACCCCAAGTGCCGTCCGCGTCAACCCCTGTTTTCGGATCTTCATCCTCAAAAGGAGCAAGATCTTCCACAAACGCATCTGAAGGAGGAAGCGATGTTGCTGAAAAGATCAAGAAAACTCTTGCTCTGCTTGACCTCTCCGGATCCAAGCACTCTGCTATGAAGGAAGATGATGATGCTTCAAGTGATGGATCCTCCCCACTAACACCACATAGCGTGAGCCGATCAAGGATCAATCTGTGTGAAAATCCATGCTACTCTCCGTCGTCCACGACAATCATGCAAGCTATGGTGACAAATACTTCATCCGGGGAGGAGCAGTTGGCAAACATGACGGAAGCAATCGTTGGCTTGACCAAATACATGCAAAATCAAGAGGCTAGAATCGACAAGCTAACAGACAGGGTGGGAATCTTGATGGAAGAAGAATCCACCCATGTGTTGATACCCAATTTTTCCCCGTATATTCTTATATGCAAAATATCTTTAAAATAGCATATATATGCATATATAAGTATGTCCCAGCATTTTATTATTCTTCCCATAACTTTTTTTTAGGGTTTTTAAACTAATTTATTTCCCATTTCATCCATAAAAACCCAATAATTATTTTCAAAATTATTATTTTGGTAATTCATTTATTAGAATTTTATATTTATGCTAAGATATAGCTGAGGTAATTTTTTTACAAATTTATTTAGTATTTTTTAACCTAAATTGCATATAATTGCAATATTAGCCCTTTTAAGATTCAATTGTGTTTTATATTTATAAAATTAAGTCCTGTATTTTTAATTTGTTAATTATATATTTTAAATCATTTTAGTGCTTCCAATTAGTTTTCAGAAATTTATTTACTATTTTTATAAATTAAATGGGAAAAAAGGGCTATTTAACTTATAGCCAGATTTTGGCTTTCTAATTTAGCCTAAATTAAAATCGAATACCCCAACCCAATTAAACCAACCCAAGACCCAGGCCCAATCCTAAGTCTACCCGACCCAACCCGAATCAAATCTTGACTGTTGATCAATTTTGATCAACGGTCTATATCCGCCCTTACCTAATTAAGCCCAAATGACCCCCCCCCCCAAAACCCCTCTCATTCCTCACTCAACCGACCCTCTCCTCTATCTCTCTATCTCTGGTTCTCTCTAGAACCTTCCCCCTCCCCTTCCGCTCCGATGAGTTTCATCCATCTTCTCCGGCCACCTCCTGGCCTGAGTCCATGGTGGTTTCACCACCCACCGGCCCTCTATGGCTCCTATACACCTGTTCGTTGGGGTTTCATGGTCTGAACACGAAGAAGCTTCATCAAGACCTGGTTCGATTCAAGTTTTATGGCCATCTCCGGCCTCGCTACGGCAAGCCACGTCCGTTTTGAGCCTGGCCTCGCCTCCTCCTGGTTAGATCAACAACGATCCAAGTCTTTCTCACCAAACCCTAGATTCTGTGGTTCTTATGATTTCTTTAGATCTATTCTAGATCCAGGTTTTCCTTAAACTTTTAAAATGATTTTTGATATTTCTTTTAAAAAAAAACCATCGCTTTCAAAACCTTTATTTTTCCGACCTAGGGTTTTTGAGTTATGTTTCTCTGATTTTGTTTTTCTCTTGTGTGCTTCTCTGATTTTCTTTTCTCTTGTGTGTTTCTTCTACTATGTTTCTCCTACTGTGTTCTTGTTAAGTTCTTCTACCATGTTCTTATCAGATGCTTCTACTGTGTTATTTTTGTGTTTCGTCTACCTTGTTTTCTCCTACTGTGTTCTTGTAAAGTTGTTCACCATGTTCTTATTTGTTTATTCTACTAGTTCTTCTACTGGTTTCGCATGCTGTTCTTTTACTATGCTTATCATGAATTCCTACTACTAAGAGAGCAAGCTAAAGGTCTCAATTCCTTTCTGAGACCTCTGAACCTGTTTCAATTAGTATCTTTTCCATTAATCACTTGCCCTTTCATCTCTGCACTCGGTTAATGGCAAGAACCCTAAATTTGGGGGTTCATCCGAGTTTTGAGACCATTGGCTATGTGACTTGCTTGTGCTTCATCTCTGAACTTGCTTGATTTCAAAAACCCTAATCTTTTGAACTTATTTGAGTTCCTAGAGTTGTTTCATCTACTGCTTCATTAAGTTTCAAAATCACTGCTTCAATTTTGTTTCTTCATATGATTCTGACTTTTGCTAAACTCTATATGACCTTTACTTGACCCCTTTTTGCATGCTATCGCTGAATTACCATATTCCTATAGTCTACTACTTACTTATTTTGCAATCGCATGACACTTTCACTTTGTCCTAAATTCAGCCTCGCATGCCTGATACTTGTGTACTCTTTATATGTGCTGAACTTCCCTTCTAAATGGCTTTCAATTGTGATTGGTTTCTGACTTTCTTTGTATAAGTTTGATTGATTTTCTTTCCATGTTTGCTGACTTCCCTGTTACTCGATTTGAGTCAAAAGTTTTCCTTAGTTTTTCTGACTTGGTTCATTCGTGGACCAATGCTTACAAAATCTCTAACCCCTTAATTTACTGAATACTGATGGATCCTTACCTTATTTGTTTTAAACCGTGTATTTCAAAATTCTTCCCTTAATTAAAACCCCTATGTATTTACCCCTAATTGCCTACTTTGCACAAGATATTTAGTTGATTTCTTTCCTTAAATAGTTTTACCGTTTGAATATGAATTCCTTAATTAAAGGAAGTCTTGTATTGATTGATTTTTTAATTGATATTCAGTTCCTTAATTGTTTTCTTACATTGTTTCTGTCTGTTCTTCACACTATAAATGCACGACCCTTTCATTGACGATCACAGTCAATCAGACACAGTCTTTTCTGAACTTACACTTATACTCAAAAAAAAAAGTATTCTCTTTTGTTTGCTTACACTGTGGCCTGTTACAAGACCTGTTGCTTGCTCTCTATTTGTTTCTTTGAAACTGGTATGTCTTGATTTAATTTTCAGCACCACAACAATGTGTTTATTTACTGTTTTTGTATCCCTGTTTACTGCTTATGTATAGTTCAACACGCATTATAGCTTATTGATTTCTTTTTGCCTGTTCTATCATGAATCCCAAACCCCTGCCCCCTATGTGTTTAAGTTATGGTTTGAGGCATGGCAGTATGCAAGTTATTGTCCATGTATTGAACTTGATCCCCTGGGGATCCTAGCCTCTAACAGTATGTGTCCTGGCAGGCTTATAGGTGTGCCAGCATTCCCCATTGCTGGGCATGCCCAAAGTCTGCCTTTTTGCCTAAACGACAGGCTCTTTACAATCCCCTATTCCCATGAATCCCCTTGTATGCTTATCTGTAGTTGATTCCCCCTTCCTTTTCCCTTTTAGCACTCTATTCTGCACTTGCGCACTTCTTAGTCTTAAGTTCTGCCCCCCTCTTGTGAGCCTTGCCTTGGGACCCTTTGATCTCCCTCTGAACTTGGACACTTGAGGGCTGGCCCTTCCACACTGCACTTGTCCCAATCTGATAATACATTTGGGTGTGAGCATTGCCCGGAGTCCCTTTGAGGCTCTTAGGGAACTTTGACACACTCAAGTGGGAGAAAGGCTTTGGATCATGATCTCATGGAGTTGGTTTACCTCATATTTCAGACATGAAGTCTGAATCAGGCTCTCCTTGGTTGTACTTTTATTTATATTTTTCTGATGTATTTTTTTACTTTAATCTGAGCTGTAATAATTTGTAATAAACTCTTGGGGATGGCTAGCGAAAAGGGTGGGTAACTATGTATGCAAAAAGGGTAGAAATCATGCCTATAGGTTTCAAACAATTTCTGCATTTAGATATCATATTCATAGGTTTCAAACAATTTTTGCATATAGAAATCATGCCTATAGGTCTTTAAAATAAATTCTGCATTTGGATATCATGTTCATAGGTTTCAAACAATTTCTACATTTAGATATCATGTTCATAGGTTTCAAACAATTTCTGCATATAGAGATCATGCCTATAGGTTCTTAAAATAAATTCTACATTTAGATATCATGTTCGTAGTTTCAAAAATTTCTGCATTTAGATATCATGTTCATAGGTTTCAAACAATTTCTGCATATAGAAATCATGCCTATAGGTTCTTAAAAATAAATTCTGCATTTAGAAATCATGCCTATAGTTTTAAAACAATTTCTGCATTTAGATACCATGTTCGTAGGTTTTCAAACAGTTCAGCACCTAGATATCATGTGCATAAGTTTTAAAACAAGTCTTCTGCATTCTACACCACGTTCAAAATCAACTACGCTTAGAAAGCATGTCTATAGGAACTCTTAATCGAATCTGAGCCGCTTCATTCACATATGGATATAAAATCAGTAATAAGGGCGCTATCAGTTGCAGAGCTAATAATCAGCTCGTTTAAATCTAGCCTCTCTTTTAATAATCCGATTCCCACACTTAGCAAGTTTAACGAGTATGCATTCAAACAGTTTATTTCAAGCTTTACTATTTCTGAATTCAGTATCATGCCTATAGGACCTCGTCTCAACACTTAGGCAAAAATTAAATCTGTTTCTGTTAATAGCTACAACCAGCAGGCAGGCCTGATTCGGGCTTCTTATCTGAATTGTGTAATAAATCAGTCTGCCTCAACCTTTAAGTCCTCGCATGTTTAATTTTTAATCAGACCCTAATTAGTATGTGTAAGTCATGCTAATTATGTGCTTCTTTTGTTTAAAGGGGGTATATCTGAGCCTTTGCTTGTTATGTGCTTTCCCCAATTTGCTATACATGTTTTGTATGTCGCCTTAGAAGTTTTTGCCTTTAAAACCACAAATAAGCCTAACATCCCTACCTCCCTTAGGATTAGTAGTCCTAAATTCCCCTGGGACTAACAGGATTGGGACGGGTAGTAGCATGCAATAGGTAAGCGAGACCATTCCGCGCTTTAATACCTTAACGGGGTGGGAAGGGTAGATATGGATATGATGACCACGCGATAATGTCACGTGTATCCCCTCATTGAGGAGTGATTACCGGACATTGTGTGGGGTGATCCATATTATTAATAAACCTAGGACCCCCTTCCCTTTATTCTTTATTTCTTTCTTTTCAGCATTTTAACTCTTTATTTTTTAAAAAATAAGCTTTCCTGATTGTTTTTTCAAACCTTGCTTACTTTCAAACCTTTATGTAATAAAATCCCCTCTTATTTGAGCCTTATTTGTCTATATACTAATGGTACCCAAATTCACAATAATAGTCTGGCCGGGAACCACACTAGTGGATTCTGAGGGGTGCCTAACACCTTCCCCTTAGAATAATTTCAAGCCCTTACCCAATCTCTGGTTACTCAA
Organism: Nicotiana attenuata; assembly: GCF_001879085.1. Lineage (NCBI taxonomy): Eukaryota > Viridiplantae > Streptophyta > Magnoliopsida > Solanales > Solanaceae > Nicotiana > Nicotiana attenuata. Next base: position 170,032 of record NW_017670366.1, on the reverse strand, counting down.
ATCGAACCTCCTTGGTGTCCTAATGCACCCACATCATTAGGTGGTGACTCTTTAAATCAAACCCAATTCCCAAAAGGAATGAGTTGTCCTCCCAAATGTTATAAACTCGATTTCGTGAGAAAAAGGGGGCGCGACAGGCATGATGGGTGTAGTGAGCGGTATGGAAATTGGAAGTTGAGGACCAAGGTTGCAGTTTGATTTTGATAAAAATGTCACGAGCTCGGAGGAGCGGGGGAAGATTTCAGATGTTCAGAGTATGCTGGCACTATTTTCGGGCAGTCTGAGGGTGGTCTGTTTTATGGAAGGAGTGTTGGGTATTGAAATGCGGATGCTTGATAGCACTATGGAAATAGCATGGTCGATGGCCATTAATATTCAGATTTTACTACCTAGTACGGATGGTTGTGGGGGTATACCCCACGAGAAGATTATATAAGTATAGCGTGTTAGTCATTCGATTGTTAGAGATTTAAAATAGGTATGGAGATTTTGAGCACTGTCACCAATGGGAGAGATTATGACTCAGAGGTGCTCTATTCCCTTGGTTGTGGACTATGTGAGTTGTTCCGGATTTGACGTCTGCTCTTATGTGTCATGGATGGGCAATTGTGGATCCTTAAAAGGTTATTAGCCCATTATGGGATGATCGGAATCGGCTTGAGGTTCGCTAGTAGACTTAATATGAATGTGTACTCTACATTAGATCAGGTCAGATGTGTTCATTCACCATAGCACTGCTTATGGAGGAGTCTTTGAGTATTGGATGTTATTCTCATCGTCAGTTATTCTTTGTAATACTCCATTATGCCATGTGGGATGTGAGACGACTTGATTATTCACACGTGTGTTGTGGTCTTGTGTAGCTTGTCGTTATTGCACCTTAGTCGAGCTCGAGTTTTGTAGCGCATGGCGCTATCCGTCTCCCCAGGGTTGTATTTTTGCACTTGGCATGCATGTGGTTGATATTCGGGCATTTCATGGGTTTGAGCAGTTTGGCTCGGTAGGTACTTCCTTGTTGATTGTTATGTGTGGACCGGGTGTTATGCCGCCACGAGTATGATGTTGGACCGGGTTGCACGCCTTAACGGTATCATGTGTAGATCAGGTCGCACCCAACAACAATGAGATGTTGTGTACAGTTCCTTATACTTGTTTTGTGTGTCTTTTTCTCGTCTCCGAGAAAGCTTCATAGCATTTGTTGGACGTTTTATTCATTACGCGAGTTCGGTAGTTCTTTTTTCAGAGTTTGTTCTTCCTTATGTGTCATATTCGAGTTGTAGCTTGTTGGCACATTGATGGCTTCATGTGAGATTTTAATGAGCTTTTGAGGTAGCTTATTGCCTGAGCAGCTTGTACTGGGTGAGACGAGGTTATTGGACCTAATATCAGTGCGATCGGATTAATCTTAAGTATATTAAAGAGAAAATGTCAACGATTAGTTCAAAATGAGGAAAAGGTTCTTGTCAAACGGAGAAACTCTGTGAGTTATTGATTTGACGGGTGGTTATGAGTTCCTGCGCATCTCTTTAGTCATGGCAGTATTGCGAGAGTTGGAATCGAGCTTATATTTTTTATGAGATATACTATAGGCATCTGATTCATAAATTTGCAGCTATTGTAGTCGGAGGATGTTATTATGAACATACAAATTATGTGGTACATTGTGTGATCTCAGTATGGGTGCATAATCATATTTGGTACAGTGGGTGGAGAGTGCGTCGATGTTCCTACGTTGGAATCAGACCTAGTAGAGAATTCTAGATATTGGAATTTGGTTCTAAGGCATGTGGGCTAACGTAGCAGGAAGGATCTTCAGTTTGGCTAGAGCTAATGTGCTCCCCTGGGTTATGGTGGCACGAGTAGGTGCACAAGGTGTTAAACCGTGATTTTGGGGCAACTCCGGAGCAGTTATTGGCACGTTCGAGGACGAACGTATGTTTAAGTGGGGGAAAATGTAACAATCCGACCGGTCATTTTGAGCTCTAGCACATCGCCCATCAGTTTGAGGCTTTGGGTAGCTTCACTTTATGTATTATGAGTTGTACGTGTGGTCGGAACTGAATTTCAGGAAGTTCCGAGTTATTTCGGAAAGAAAATCCTCAATTCGGAAGCTATATCTTGGAAGAGTTGACTAAGGTTTGACTTTTGAATAAACAATCTCAAAATCGGTATTTGAAGGTTCCGATAGATTCGTACGATGATTTTGGACTTTGGCGTATATTCCAGTTGAGTATCGGGTAGTCCGGGAGCATTTCGGCGCTTATTATGGAAAGATGGCATTTTGGGAGTTTAAGAATTTCTTAAGTTTGATTTGAAGTGAATTTTGGTGTTACCGATGTCAGTTTGGGATTTCGAGCCTTGGAATAGGTTTGTATTGTGATTTATGACTTGTACGTAAAGTTTTGAGTCATTCCGGGATGTTTAAGTATGATTCGGACGCATCCGTTGAAGTTTGAAAGTTTAAAGAAAGGTTTCGATCGTCAATTTATAGTTTTGGGGTTGTTTGGCATGATTGAGGCTTCGCCTAAGTTCGTATCATGTTATGGGATGCGTTGGTATGTTTGGATGGGGTCCCGGAAGCCTCGGGTGTGACTCGAATTGGAATCGGGTTGAGTTTTGGACTTAAAGAATTGCTGAAGCTTAAGGCTTCTAGTGTCATCGCACCTACAAGGTTTTGGCCGCAGGTGCAAGACCACAGAAGCGGACAAGGGGTCGCAGAAGCGGATGGGGTTTGAGGTTGGTTGGATTTGAAGGTGCGCGGAATCCACCGCACCTGCGAGCTCGCAGATGCGGCCAATGGAGCGCAGAAGTGAAGGGCGAAGAGGCAAGGCCTTCCGCATATGTGAAGGTCCAAGCGCAGGTTTTGTAGCGCAGAAGTGAGCATTTTTCCGCAGAAGCAGGTTTGGTTGGTCTTAGAGGGGAATGCACCTGCGATGGATTTTTCTGCAGGTGCGACTGTTTGGCCGCAAGCGCGATGATCCCTGGGCAGAATGCTTGTTAAGTACGGGGGTTTGGCTCATTTTCATTTCATTTCTTCCATGGGAGCTAACTTAGGAGCGATTTTTGGAGTGCCATTTTCGTCGTTAACCCTGAGGTAAGTGATTCCTACAAGTTGTGAGTTAAATATATGAATTTATGCTTGTAAATTCATGAAATTTTGTAAAAATTATGGAGCTTTTGAAGAAAACCTAGAATTTGGTATTCTTGGATTTTTACCAAGAAATTGGACATGGGATTAGGGGTAAATTATATATTTGAGTTCTCGGTGTTATGGGTATCGTTTATCCTCAAAAAAAATTTGAAATTCGAATACGTAGGCCCAAGGGATGACTTTTCGAGTAGGGTTGGGAATTATTATAAACTGTCAAATTATACACATTGGAGTGTATTTTGATTAATTTAGACATTGTTTGACTAGTTGAATTGATGGGCATCGGTTTGAGGTGTTAGAGAGGCGTTGGAGTCGGTTATGGAACTTCGGAGCGAGGTAAGTCTCCTGTCTAACCTTGTGAGGGGGAATTTACCCCAAAGGTGTTATTCTTCTTATATGACACATGTTGTGGGAGCTGCACGTATAAGGTGACGAGTGTCCGTGCGTATGCTATGGTTCCTGGTTATGTCCGGGTAGACTTAGATTCACGCCATGCTTTGACTGTACTGTTTGAGTTATTCTTGCATGTTCAATTATCTTATCTTGCAATACGACCTGAGATAGACTTGCGTAGAGTAATGGACTTGCTATTTTAGAAATTGGACGAGCTACTTGATTAGCCGTGAAAAAATATGCTTCCCTATGAATTTCTCCCCACGTTGTGCGTATTCGTCAAAATTTTTCCTTAAACTTCATAACTCACACGTATATTCGTGAGTGGGGTCAAGGACTCGATAAAACTTCTTATTCTAATGGGACCGGGTTGTTCACCTAGGCAGTATCATATTCTTATGGGATCGGGCCGTTTGCCTCGGCGGGATATTATAACATACTCTTATGGGATCGGGTCGTTCGCCTCGGCATTTCTATATAATACTCCTATGGTATCGGGTCGTTCGCCTCGATATTTCTATAAAATACTCTTATGGGATCAGGTTGTTCGCCTCGGCAACTTCGTGAAACACTCTTATGGGATCGGGCCGTTCGCCTCGGCAGAATCGTGCATAATATTTGACAAGAAGCCAGCGTGTCCGTGAGTTTTCCTGATTTGAGTTGTGGCGACCTATCTGGTGGGGACCACTTTATATATATACTCCGGTTGAGGAGGTAACCAATAATTGAGAGCTTGTGTTTACTGTTCAGAGGAGGATCGTACCACGTACCTATATTTTTTTACACTGTTTGTTTACCATACCTAATACTTGTTTACTTTCTACAATATTTGATTTATTGGACCACTAGTAAGCGTCGATGTCGACCCCTCGTCACTACTTCTCAGGGGTTAAGGTAAATATTTACTAGGTACGTGTTGATTTACATACTCATACTACACTTTTGCACTTATTGTGCATGTGTGTGTGTGTGTGTGTGTGTGTGTGTATGTATATATATATACACACAAAATATATATATTTTTCGGTTATTATTTTGAGAGTGACTAGACAATGTCATTTTTCCTAGTCGAACGGAGGCTAGTGATNATATATATATATTGGGCGCAACTATTGCGGGGACTTCAAGGTGAGCTGTATCCCTTGTCATGATTTGCAGCATACGGTGTCTCCATCATGATTATTTACATTATTCTTTCTATCTTGTATTCTAGACAGATGTTGTATTATTATCTAGTAGATGCTCATGCACTTGTGACAGCGGGTTTTGAGGGTTCCTAGTGGATGTTCATTATAGTAGTTCTCGTTATTGTTATCATATCATCTTGTAAATTATATTTTATAAGAAATTTGGTAAGGAAAATCATGGGTTTCTACGAGTACCAGATTTTACTCTATTTATTTAACGAGATTCATGATTTCAAAAATAATAAAATGAATAATTAAGTTGATAGTTCATCGTTGGCTTTCTTGACGGCGACGTTGGGCGCCATCACGGCATATAGTGGATTTTGGGTCGTGACAATTCTAGTATCAAGATGGCACTGTATGAAGCTCTGTATGGGCGAAGGTGTTGATTGCCAATTGGTTAGTTCAAAGTTGGTGAAGCAGAGTTGTTGGGACCAAATTTGGTCTATCAAGCTACGGAGAAACTCAAGTTGATTCAAGAGCATTTGAAGACAACTCAGAGTTGCCAAAAGTCCTATTCAGACGTGCAGCAGAGACCTAGAGTTTCGAGTTGATGATTGAGTATTTTTGAAAGTTTTGCCTATGAAAGGTATTATAAGATTTGGGAAGAAAGGAAAGCTCGGTCCCTTATACATTAGGCCGTATAAGATCCTTTAAGGATCGGGAAAGTAGCTTATGAGTTAGAGTTGCCACCAGAATTGACAGTTGTACACCCAGTATCTTACGTGTCATGTTATAACATTCAAGTCTAGTATTCAGATATTCATGTCAGTTTAGTACTCAGATATTCATGTCAGTTCAATGCTCAGATATCATGCCAGTTCAGTACTCAAATTTTTGTGCCAGCTCAATATTCAGTCAGCTCAGTATTCAGTCAGTTTAGTAGTCACCCAGTTCAGTACCTATTCAGTTCAGTATCTCAGCAGTTCAGTAATCATGTATTCATTTAGTTTAGTATGCAAGTGTTCATGAAAGTTCAGTGCTCACATATTTCCACTAGACCTGTTTAAGGTCCAGAGTTAACCGTAGATACAGTCGCGACAATTATTCGAGGACGAATGATCCCAAGGGGGGAGATAATGTAACACTCCGTAAATTCGGATTAGGTGTGAACATGTTAAATGAATATTAATATGATATTTTGGACATGTGAAGTCCTATTAAGATGAGTATGAGTGAAAATAGTTGTTTTGGAATCAAGACGAAGTGTGAGGTGCATAAGATTCGACAAAAATCGACTAAGTTTATAGAAGGTCTGTCTTCCAGCCTGCTTTCATGAAAGTCCGTTAGGAATTTGCAAAAACGTAAAACATGAAAGTTGTAGCCCGTTGAAATACCTTTCTAATGATAATTGTGGAGCACGAACAGATCTCTGTGAAAAACGTTATGTGAATTTTACTAGACAATGTACAGTATGCACGCCCAAGTGCGCGCCCAGCTGGTCCCGTGCGCGGCCGCGCACTTGTGGCAGTGATACTGCCATAGGTGCACATTTAGGTGCGCTTTTGGGCCTTTAGCTGCACGGGAGCATACCCGAGGAGGAGGGGGGGTCGTTTTAAAATCCCTACTTCGTCCCCCACACCCCAAAATACAAAAACTTGATCTAGAAAGAGAAGCTCTCAAGAACCTAACTTCCTCCAAGGTCCCTCCTCATCCAAGGTAAGTATAATGGTGATTCTAGGTTAATTTCAATTCTTCAACACCTTTTTAATATGGGCAAACCCTTCAAATCGTTATATATTCAATCGAGACATCATTGTTGATAAAAGAAAACCTAGAACTCGAATTTTAGAGGATTGAACGTCAAAAGGTATTATCTTCACCCTCTACTTGATTATAGTATTGGATTAATGATTATAGACTTTAAGTTAATGAGATATGAGTTGAAGGGTTAGATAGAAAAGCATGGACGATTATAGGTTTGGGTTGTTGATTGTTGATTATTGGTTAAGGGTGTTGTTCATCTTATGGGTGATGAAGAATGATATTGATTATGAGAAATTTGAGATTTTAGGATTATCTAGGTGCAAGAGAATGGGTTGTTGGGTGTATAAATACCATTAATAATGGTTATGAAGCTTTTATGCCCACCGAGTGTTTGATAAAATACCTAACTGACTTAAACATGAACATTAACACTAATATTGGTTCCTTTTGATATATATTGTCATATATTATCATTAAAAGAGGAGACGAACATTGTGATACGCTTAAAAAGGACAGAGTCAAGGTATGTGAGGCTAACTCTCTATGTTTGGGAATGTTAATGATTCTCCCTACACTATATTTCTTTTACGATGTTACTAACTGCCTCAAAAATATAGTTAAACTTAGTTCCTTGAATAGTTACAGAACTTCTATTCTCTAGGTTCACAATTCGTTCATGACTTCTATTCTGAACGTTGAGGGCTCAGTGCGTAATCAATATAGGCTTGGGTTTGATGCCCATGAGTCTCAGTCTAGATTACTGAGCATGTCATAAACAGTTGAAGTTTCAGTTTTCATAATCAATTCATGAATACATGTCTCAGTCTAGTTCTATTCAGCATTCAAGTATCATGTAACTCGGTATGATTCAGTATTTCAACATCACATATTGTAGTATGATTCTCAGTTCCTAGATTTAAATCCCTGAATGTTGAACACCTATATTTGGGCCCGAGGTTGTAATTTATATGCTTTATGCATATTTGGGCATGAGGTAGTAGTTCATATGCTTTATGCATATTTGAACTAAGGCCATAGTTATGTATACGTATACTTGGGCCAGAGGTCGTAGCTTGTGCACATATATATTGGGCACGAAGCCGTAGTTTATTCAGATAAACAGGTAGTTCATCATTCAAAAGAGGGAGTATTCATGTCCTTACTTCCTTTGTTCAGTCCAGTCATCGGTTATGAGGCCTGAGGCCGTAGTATATATGCTTTATGCATATTTGGGCCTGAAGCTGTAGTTTATGCTTTATGCATTTTTGGGCTTGAGGCCGTAGTTATGTATACGTATACTTTGGCCTGAGGTCGTAGCTTGTGTACATATATATTAGGCCCGAGGCCGTAGTTTATTCAGATAAACAGGTGGTTCATCATTTAGAAGAGGGAGTATTCATATCCTTGCTTCCTTTGTTCAGTTATCAGTTATCATTTCAGTTATTAGTTACCAGTTATCATTTGAGTTTTAGTTTCAGTAGTTATCATTTCAGTTATCAATTGTCAGTTATCACCTTAGTTTCAGTTTCAGCATTTATAAATTCTTTCTTTCAGTTGCTTTACAAACCAGTGCAATTCAAATGTACTGACGTCCCTTTCGTCCGGGGCCTGCATCTCACAATGCAGGTAATAATTTACAAGTTGGCGATTCAGAGCGCTAGGATTCTCGTACCAGATATTTGGTGAGCCCACTTCTTTCGGGGCATTATCATTACTTTACAGTCTTTCAATATTTACAAATAGTCAGTGTTTTCAGTACTTCATTAGAGGCTTCATAGACTAGAGTAACAGTTAGACAGAGTCGCAGGTTTTTCCTGTTAAGCAATGTTGGCTACATATATGTGTTCAGAATTATGTTAGTATTTTCGCACTTTGATTTATATCATTCAGACTTTCAGTATATCAACATGTGTTTCTTTATCTTTCACATTCCGTATGTTATGATATCACATGTTGATTCAGCCAGCCAATTTGTTTGCTCGGTCGCATGTAGTCAGGCACCGGGTGCCGTGTTACGTCTAGGCCCAGGTTTGGGGGTGTGAAATTAGCATCCCCGGTTTCTAAGAATGTGAGGTTATAAAAGTTTTTGGGTACAACTAAAAATCCAAGAGTCAAAGCTCAAAAAAAAGTTTTTGGGTACAACTAAAAACCCAAAAGTTAAAACTCAAAGAAAAGTTTTTGGGTACAACCAAAAACCCACGAGTTAAAAGTCAAAGAAAAGTTTGTGGATACAACTAAAAACCCAAGAGTCAAACTCAAAGAAAAGTTTTCGGGTTCAACTGAAAACCCAAAAGTTAAACTTCAAAGATTAAGTTCAGGAAAATCACTAAAAACCCGAGATCAAGATTTTTTTCCATGATGGTAGTACTTCTTCAGCCCCAACCGATCATCGACAAAAGAATACTAAGTTGTCATTTGAATCCCTAAGTTCTGCACTCTTTTTTTCTTCGCCTGATTTTTGTCCCGATTGGATTTTCCGGCAAAGTTTTTAATGAGGCAATAACGAGGGTGGAAAACTTTCACTTCCCAGTCACATCATAGTGAGTAACCGGAAAGTGGGGGGAACTATCTGTATACGGTAAAAATCAGTCTCAGAAGATGAGTGAATTAGGAAGCAAGACGTGTCAATGATGATCAATCGGCTGTGTTCAACCATGTTCATACCGTATACAAACTTGTGGCTGGATAAGATGTTGACACCAGATACAAACCTTCAAAATATGACTGTTGTAGAAACTTTACGGAAGACCCCGGCCTTTACCAGCCTTTATTGGCTTTTATTAGCCTTTATTAGGCTTTATTACCTTTTATTATCATTTATTGTAAATTTAATATTAGTAATCAATAGGGCATAATTGGTAGACCATACACTCCATACTCTAGTATAAATAGAGGCTTACATTCTATTGTAAAACATCAAGAAAGTCTTATAACAAAAGACTATTATTTTTTCTCTCAATCTTATATACAAGTGTTATCAGGATACTACAATCACTCTTAATCCCGGTGGGAACATTCTAAAGCTCAGACTTGTCTTTTTTTAATTTTTTTTATTTTAATCGCTTTGTTCTTCATTACTTTATTTTATCGGATCAAATTTAATCCACGTGTCTATAAACCACGTTACAAATTTAACTGTAATGTTTTTTCGGAAAACAAACATCCTGTCACCGCTTCCGTATGCAAGGAAGTTGGACTAGTTATTAGACCTCTCTCTCTCAAACCCAGCCAAAGGAGCACATCTAGTTGAAAGACTCTTATTCTTATTTTGTATGGGAAGATCTTTCAATTTGTAAAAGCTTAAGCTTAAGAGCTTTATCCATAAGTAATGAGAGGAGACTTTTAGAAAACCCTCATGTCTTCTCTGGAGACAGAGATCTTACTGCTACCTCCGAGTCTGGCAATCTAGTCTTCTAGGCTTTTCACTTTTAGAATCCTCTTTCCTTCGTGCGTTCTTTATCCTATTCCGATTAGATTTAGCTTCCGTCAAGCCCTGTATGAGTAGTGAAGAAGTATATAGCACTTTGGTTGGTTGTTGACCAACGAAAAACATGGGAGAAAGATGCACAAACGAAAAAGGGCTAAAAAAAGGACAAAGTGATTTCATATATATATATATATATAAAGATATGGGTTTCCAGATTTAGATCGAAATTTTATCCCCAAAACCTATATTCATTTATGTTTCACTTGTGCGTTTACAATATCAATATAGGTAAATTCATAATATACATTAAGAAAAATAGTTTGATATATATTAAAAATGTAAAAGAACCAGACAATGACCGATAAGCTTGAGGGTAAAATAGGTAATTTGAAAAAGCAATTGAGTTTGGAGGAGCAGAACGTCTATTATTTAATATTAGAGGAGAAGTTTGATTTTTAAGCTAAAGTTGAATGATCAAAATGATTTTCATAGACTAAAGAATTGAATATAATAAATAAGCTTAATTTATAATTTTCAGCCTAACAATCCACTTGTCAAGAGATAGGCAAGTCAAACAACAGACACAAACGGACCTTCTTCAGCAAATCGACACAAAGCAACAGAATTTATAACGTGAGCACAAAGCCGCAATAGAAAACAAGAGCATATTCCTCTCCGTCTCCGGCCACACTCGCACTTCTTTCACTCTTTCCCTTTACTTCAGCTTGCCAGTGAACTTTCCTCTTCAGGGTAAAACCCATAACCCAGTTTCTATTCAATCGATTTTTTTTATTTAAATATTTGCTTGAAAAACTGTTATATGCAACTCAATTCCATCTACATTTCGCTCTCTCTATTTTTTGGAGAGCCTTAATTCTTCCATTGCTGAATTTGGTTCCTCACAGAATCGTTTGGTTGCTGCTATGCTGCACAGGTACCATTTGGTTCACTAGGCTTTCTCCTCCTTTTTTTTTTTGTGTGTGTGTGTGTGTTTTGCTTTTGTACTATTTATTAATTTCTTTCCTTTTTTTTTTGTTTAAAATTTTTCCTTTTTCTTTGTATGCCTTTGTTGAATTAACTGCATAAAAAAAGGAAAAAAGGAGGTATCTTGGTATTTCCTGGGTGGTTGAATGGTTTTTGTACATTTTTTTCCCCTTGCAAGTGAAACAATTAGATAATATATGAAATTGTAGTTGATTTTAAAACCATGTAATACCAATGTGTCAAAGGGACTCATGAATGAAATGTTTTTAAAGTGAAAAGCACAAAAAAGCAACAAGGTACATGAGCAGTAACATAGCAAGATTTTTCACCAAGGGGTGTCAAAATATAAAGAAGTAAATACACGAAGAGATAAAGGGGATTCAACATATAGTATAATATATACATAATAGTAAAAGAGTTTACCTTATCTACGCAGTGGAATTTTCCATCAACCCTTTCATAGAGTAGCTTCGACAATGTCCATGAGGCATGAAGCGAAGCCATGCATCGTTGAAGTGAAGCGCACACTTTAATTAAAAAAATGAAACATATACGAATTTATTACTATAATAGTGTAAATCAAAACAACTGATTTCAGCATCCAATATACAATAATGTCAATGTTAATGCAACTCAATAAAGTATAGATTCAAATATTCGACCACTTTTTTTAGTTTGGTTTGGCATCAAATAATTGACCACCTCTTGTTGGGATGATTTTGTGCGTCATTTTCTGAATTGCACACCTTTCTGAAACACATGGCTTGTCCATGAAGCAATAGCCCCTGGTTTCACATTGCTTTGTCGCTTCAAGCGATGAAATGATGTCTTTTAGTAACACTAGACTCGAAAATTTTTAAACTTGTAAGAGTATTAGGTTATGATATGAGCAGAAAACTAGATTGATCAGAAATGGAAAAGGAAGTGAAATAGTGTTCAGAGTGAGAGACAGTTCTTCTTTTCGATGTCTGCTCCTTCAGAAAATAGGTTATTTCTTGATTGCTTCATTCTCTATACTTCTTCAGTTGATTGCTCCAAACTTGAGAAGCAACCCACAAAGAAATTTTGTGTGGTTTACTGATTGAATAAAATACTGTGTCTATAATTTGCTTAATGAGATCCAATCCAACTTTTGATTTAATTGGCCCATTAGGTATAAGATTCTTTATCCTTGGCTATCATCACTTTTCGTTCTATATTTATTGACCCTTTAACTCCTGAATGCTTGTTCATTGTTTGGCTCAGCCACCAGAAGCTCAAACAAACTCCATCAACTGCAAGCAGCCTTCTAACTTTCTTGGCCTTCTCCTCCTTACCTCCTTAGAGAATCTCTCAACCCAAGTAAACACTGTTAAATGCTTGTTTCTTTCTCTGTTCCAGTAGCTAAAGATAGGAAAATCCGAAATGACTGGTATGTTAGTGATACAACTAGTCAATTAAAACAGGAGTATCATGGTGGAGGAAGTTTTATCTCGCCAATTTGATTTTCATGGACAGCTAGACTAGAGAATGAAAATGAAAAAGGACAAAGGAAGATTGTGAAATCTTGTGGATAAATGTTCTAATTGTTCTTGAGAACTGAATACAACCTTATCTTTCCTACTTTTCAATGCATTCGTAGTATGAATGTTGTAAGAACCGTACTATTGAGCTGTCTCCATAAGTTGCCATAGTAATAGCGACCTACTTTTACTTCATCAAAAAAAATTGCGACCTGCTTTATTCCCATTTTCCATTTAAATTGACGGATACAAGAAATTACATTCATTTATTCAATCTTTTTTTTTTCTCAACAAATACCCTTTGTCAATTTCGTCACATTCAACCAAATAGGTTATACATGTTACCACGATTTGTATGATGATTGTTCGCTATTCTTTTATCAGAAAATTCAAGATTAATAAATGCTTTGTTTGTGAAATAAGCATATGTCCTTGAAACTTTGTTCTTTTTGAGAGAAAAAGATAAAAACTCAATAAAGGAAAGAAAGATAAGGCTTCTTCAATCTGACCACTTGATTAAAAAAAAAAAAAAAAAAGAGGGTTTTCTTCTGACCTTGGCTGGGTTGAAAATTTTATTTCTAAATGGACTATGTAAAAACTTTAATCCATTTAACAGAAGTTTTTCTCAATTTAACTATCATTAGATTGTAGTCAGCGTGTTAATGATATTACTTTCCTTAAATTATGGACATCCTTGCTGTCATGCTGTGACAAGGACTGGAATGCCTTTGATCATTGTATTTGAAGACCCAAGAATTGTCTTTATTAAATGATAATTTTATTATCATCTTAAATCTTAGTTTGTAATGTTTGTTTATCTTTTGGGATGGCAATTGTGGTGGGAAGGGAGGAGAAGGGGGATGGAATCGGTTTCAAAAGTGAAAGACTTACCATGCTAGTATCTCCACTGTTAATGCAGGACTTATTTTGGATTCATTTCTGATCTAGTCAAGTAATTTCACTAGCCGCTGCTTTATCAATATATTATTCACTTAAATCAATTGCTGATATTTCTCTTACTTTTTCCTCTTCCAATCACTATTGACAAATGCTTGATGACCCATTTACTCATGATCTCTTAAATGACCTTAAGAGTTAACTATAAGAAGACGTGAATTTATAACCGATGCATGATCCTGGATGAATTTTGGTGAAATGAATAGCCTTTTGTTATTAAGCTTGTCTGGATTCGATAAATGCTTTTTTCGCAATTTTTGGCGTTAAGATCTAGGTATTAAATAGTTCTAGAGAAAACGACACATATCCACCTATATTTGCAAATTTCATTCAATGACACTGATTTTAAACAGGTGGCTGCGTGGTTTTAGTCTTTGAGAGAGAGACGGAGAGAGCGAGAGAAAGATGAAGACTATCTACTTGACAATCTAAAGCAACCATGCATTAGCCCTTGTCCTTGACTTGGTTAAGATTGCACTCAAGGAAGTGAGATTTTCCTGAAGGTAAACCATGAATCACATTATTCTCTTGGGTTTCTTTTTTGTGAGGTGGAAATATGGAGATCTTTAATTTATCTACTAATTCTGGGAGATCTAGTTGCTTTTGTAGATAAATATTTGAAACAATTGTCAGAAAATTTTGATCTTGTTTATCTAAGCTTATGGTGTAGATTTATGGTTGATCTTATCTTTCCAAATCTTGTATGCTTGTTACGCTCGCGCATGTTCTGAAAGTCAGGGTCTAGCAACAGCTTGTGCTCAGTTCTTATAGTCCTCAATTTGTTTGACATTGTGCAGGAGCACCGAGATGCATATAGATAAATCGGGTTAGTTTACCTGATAAAAAAAAAAGAAGAAAAAGATATTTCGGGTTACTTGCACTTAGACCTTGCACCTTGCATCTATTGTACAGATTACATTTATGGTATTTGTTCATGATAATTTATCATTTCTCTTAACTGCAAGTAACTCCTCTATCTATGCCTATGCTTGGGAAGCATTTATTTTACTAGGATAATAGTGGTCAGACGTACTATTTCCATATTAGATAGGAGTTGCAATTTTGGTCGTGAGTCATGAAGTTCAACGGGACTATGTACAAAAAAAAAGAAACCACCTACAAATAAAAATGCAACATATTTTTCCCTGTCATTTACTTTTAGGAGATCTCCTTTTACAACCTATGTGACGATAACTCCAGCAAATTTATGTCAACAAAGCCACCCCCAGTAAACTGTTTACTTATCCTAAAAGGAAAAATATAAAAAAATTATCCCAGTAAACTGAAGGAATAATATGCAACAGTAGACAAGTTTGTGCAGAAGTAAAATCATTAATTTAGCCTGGGACCGATGAGAAAGTCTCTGGTTTCAGTACCCTAGGCCGATCACATCCTGAATACTTATAGGCCTTATAGGCCTATCCGAGCAATATACTGGTCAAATTTGATATATGTGTAGGTAAAGCTGTTCAGATTGAGTAAAAAAGTGTTCAAAAGTCTACTTCACCAAAATCAGATGTAGCATCACTTTTGAAGTTGGTTTTATTGTGCTTGCTTTTTCTATGATCTCCCAAGCGACTGCGTATTGCTTTTGCCTTCAACTGTGGTAGTTGGAGAGGCTTGTCTTATCTTCAAATTCTGTCATTTTAGGGATTCGTTTTAGCTTCTATTCGTAAAGAAACAGTTCTGCGTTTGTCCAGATTATTAATGGTTTGAGTTTGTAGCAATTACTTTTCCTGAAGTGTAAAAGCTCGTGTTGGCATATTATCCTGAAGGCATGGATGGGGACTCCTTTTGGGTGGAAGAATTCAATGATCAGTTACCCTTTTCTTTAAAAAGGAAGAGAAATGTCAGAATCAAGAAACTAGAGTTTGTTGGATGGGGATCCAAACCATTGATTGAATTCCTTGAATCAATTGGTAAAGATACAAGCAGAACATATTCTCAACAAGAGGTGACGGCTATTGTCACTGAATATGTAAATTCGAATAATCTTCTTAATCCACAAAAGAAAAAGAGGGTTATGTGTGATGTGCGACTTCATACCCTTTTCGGAAAGAAATCTATACCGCGGATAAAAATCTATGACTTGTTGGAAGTGCACTTCAGTGAGAACCATGATGAATCAGAGGATGAATCTCCTAACAATTCGGAAGAGGAGGATATTTTGATAGCATCTAAGGGAAGAAAAAGTACAGTGAGTCCAAAGAAAAAGGCTCCTGTTGTTTCTAAAAGCTGTTTTGCAGCTGTTATTGCTGAAAACATTAAGCTTGTGTACTTGAAGAGGAGCTTAGTTCGGGATCTTATGAAGACGCCTGAAAGTTACGGAGATAGAATTGTGGGTTGCTTTGTGAGGGTAAAATCTGACCCAAATGACTACTTCCAGAAAAACTCCCACCAGCTTCAGCAAGTTGAAGGTATATTGTCATTGTGCACTTCTGTTTTCTGAACATCCTGTAGTGACTAAAAAACATTGATGTTGCATTGATATTTCTCATAACAGAAAACTTCACTCTCTATAAAACAGACTTGGGCAAAATGTAAGGAAAACAACAATCCGGCCTTTAAATTATGCTTCCCTCCTAATATGTCCATTTACATAGTCATAGTCCTTTGCAAAAGCATTTCTAGTTAAATTAGAAAGAGGTGATTGCTGAGTAAAAGCTTTCTTAAGATAAAAAATGGAAGTAGTAAATACTCAGAAAATTCTTTTCTATACTTAAAACTATAAAAGGAAAAGGAAAAAAAAGCAAACTAAAAAAGAAAAGAAAAATATCACTATTCTACCATTCTGTAGAGATTCTGCACTTTTTTCATCACTGGACATGCTATGCTATGTTTCTTCTATTTGTACTGGTTAACCAAAGGAAGCAAAAATTGTTAGTGGAACGGTAACTTTATAAACTGAACGACACTTATGATTGAGAATACATGTCCTGACTTCTGTAGGTGTCTTGTCCAAGACAAAACAATTTGCTTGCCTGCCAAAAAGAATTTTTTTGTGTAATGTAATTGCTTGCTTCTGCTTATAGTTCTTTAATTTGTCTCGAGAAATACTTCTAAAAGAGGCTATCTCCTCTTATTGTCATTCTCTCTCCTCCCCTCTTCATTTTCATTGTTCCTTTGTGGAATTCCTAAGAATCTTTCCTTCAAGGAAAACAGAAACAATTAGCTACTCATTGGTAATACTATTTGCCTAATTACTGAATATGTGGTTTTCCTGAAACTTCGATGATCAAGACAATTTTGCATTATCTCTTAGACCGTGCATAGTTGAAGAGGACCATGAAAAATGGAAAAGCGAATGTTGTCTTCTCCATTAAATCACATTCTCTGTCCTGCTTGTTTTTTCATTGTAAAGTTGAATGCTTCACAGGTGTAAGAAATTTTTCAGCAACCAGCGATGCTGCTTTTGAAATTCACCTTCAACTTTCAAATCTGATGAAGGACATTCCCATATCTTCCTTATCTGATGATGATTTTTCTGAGGTAAGCAACTACTAACAGCATATATGGTCAATTCTAGTGTTGGATGGCTTTAATCTGAAATTACTCCTTTCTCTGCCCTCTCTTTGGTGGATTATGGTAATTCTGAGACTTCCGCTGGCAAAACTTTTGAGTGGGTTTTAATGTTCACAAAGACGAAAAAATGATTTCGAGAAATTGTATTCTATTCAAAGGTCAAGGCATGCACCCGAGGATGCTCAGTTATTGACCAAAACTAGGAAATTACAAGCTTAAATATTATGATTATAATCATAATTTATTGACCAAAACTGGGAAATTACTAGCTTAAATATTTTAATTAGAGTTATTACATATTTTTAAAAGTCTGTTTATGTACCTTGGATACGCCACCAGATACTTGCTTGCCAATCATGGCTTCGGCAAATTGAAAATAAATCAACTAGCAGTGTTTGTCTTTGCAGGGATTTGAACCCTGGTCTCCTATGATATTCGTCCCACTTTATTGACCGCTAAGCCACACCCTTGAGTGAAATATTTGCATTTTGTTGACAAAGTTACTTCTGATTGTGTGTACAACCTAGGTGCTTGGTGTGAGAAACTCCTTGCCACCTTTGTTTTTTTCCCCTTTGTGTGTTTTCCAATCTGTAACAAAACCACGATTTATATTTGGACTTATCGGGACAGTTTTGCTTGGTATTCATTACTATTTATCTCTCTCTTTTTATTCTTGAGTTCTGCCTCCCAGCAACTGAATCTAACTAAAGTAGTATAAATGCATAAAAATAGATTTTTGGATATAATAAATCTGCTACTTCTGTGACTACTTACATTTAGCGTGAATTTCATATTTGTATAATTGTTTGTTGCATTTGGATAGAGTGTATTTGTCAATTTCTTTCAGCAGAACGGGTCTAGGATATAGAGTAGTCTTTCTCTCCTGTGTGGTGTTAATCAACAGATTTTCTCATGATATTCCCTTTACTAATTTAACAAGATTGTAGGGCTCTATTTTCCCTGTATAACTAATATCTTATGACTGCAAAAATCTAGTTCGCCCGTGATTACGTTCTTTTTATGATATTAGATTTTTCTATTAAAGATATCTATCCATATTACTTATACAGTTATACCTAAATATACCATTTCCTTTTTTCTGAAAATATTTGTCATATTTCACTTCTTGAAAAATTAACATAATACTCTTTGACCAAGATTTATTGTAGATATTTTTGTAGTTTTTGTTTTTTAAATAGTTTCAAATTTTTTAAATGTTATTATTTAAAGATGAATTAATCTATGTAAAGACTAACATAAAAGCTGATGCAAATTGACTCTGATAACAACAATGAAACTAGCGCGGAAGGATTGTATAGAATGTATATTTATGTTGAGCGGGTTTATAATTTTTTTTCTTTTTCTGATGAATAAGTTTCATTAAAGAGGCATCCAGAAGATACAAAAGTTTACAAAAGAAGTGTGTTGGCCCCATATGTTGACTGGATGTATCCTTTTGTACAACCAATCAATTATCATATTTGGCTATTTTTATACTGGACGTCATCTACCACAACCCTTCACCTTATCCTTGGTTACATAATACATATATACACATACGCACAAACACAAAAAAAGTTATAGGTCTAAAATTTATATATGTGCAAATGTAAAAGGCTTTTCTTGTGTATGACTACCTGCTGTATACAATTGTATTGCTGCTTCATTGGTCCAATATTTGTATTTTCCCGCTATTTTCTAAGAATTCTATATTTTTGACAGGAGGAATGTGAGGAGTTGCGTGAAAGAATAAAAGCTGGTTTGCTCAAGAAGCCTACTGTTGTAAGATATCTTAAGCCTCAGCAAGTTTTTCATTCTACAATTCTTAGGTCTTTCACAGTGAAATAGAATGGAAGCAAATTTATTTGATTTAATAGATCTGACCATATTAGAACTGCTGGCTGCTGGTATTTTACCATATTTTCATTAAATTTGCCTAAATTGAAGTGCAGATCATCTGCTGACATGAATAACTTGGCAGTGATGCTTTAAAGTTACTAGTCAGGCGATTAAATCCTCTGCAGCTTCTTCGGCAATCCAGCTATTTACAAAAGATATACTATACACACTTCTTCTTCAAAAAAAAAAAAAAAATCTATTGTGCACCTTTTTTCCTTCCCAAAGAGGGTGAAATCCACAAATTGTTAAATGCTGAAGAAATCTTTTGTGCACCTTTTTTTCTTCATGAAAACTTCAGGTTTTCTGTGCTTTAATATTATAGTATTTTTGTGGAAATGATCAAACCTATATAGTTGAAAAGACATGGAAAGAATTGTATATAAAATTGTCTTCAGTAGGCGTGTCTCTTCACATTAACTCTTCTTTTCTTTAACAATCTAATAGTCTTTATCTTAGATCCTAACCTCTAACGTGACTCATTTCTGCATCACAAAACTGCTGTTGTTATTATGTGGCATTAAAAATAAACTAAATTTGTTCCGTTTTTACTTCTGGCGCTTCTTAGGCTCAGAGAAATAATCAGTAATGTTTTCCACGATGGAAATTTCTAACCCCACCCCCTCCAATATTAGCCTTTTTTGAAAAATAAAAAAAAATTCTGGAGAATGCAGCATTTGGAAATTGTCAGCTACTGTATTCTTCTATCAATGATTTATTATTCTCAATAATTAGCTTGGATTTTGCATGCCTCTGTGTTGACTACATTAATACTTAATAAGTTCTGGTCCTATTCTTTGCTTCTTATGAATGCTTTTATTTTATGTGGGAAAGAATTAATTTTGTGTATTCATGACTTGTTAGCCAACTATAGGTTGATATTTACTTTCATTTTGAGTGACGTGTAATCCATTATAACTTTGTTCTCAGATTAGTAATTTATGTCTTGTTTTACTTTGACGTCATAATTTTGTTTTCAAATTGGTAATTAATTTACCTACTTCCTTGGCAGTTGGAGCTTGAGTCAAAAGCCCAAGTTCTGCACAAGGATATCACCAAGCATGTAAGTTTGGAATTCTCCGCCGAGTCTCTGTCTGGTTGCCCTTGTGAACTGCAGGATGTTACTCATTTAGTTGCTTGTTACTGTATACAGATTGCTGCTATGTTTTTCATCACCATCCCTTGTCATATATATTTGTTTTTGACTCTTATCTCATTTTGATTTGGTTACAGTGGATTGAGAGAGAAATTGCGTTGTTACAAAAGCGCATTGATCATGCCAATGAGAAGGGATGGCGCAAACAATATCCTTTCATATATCTCAAGGCTCCGTTATTTAAATCTGCATCTTTATGGTTGCATGGCACAACCTGTTCTTTGAATTCAGCAATTTCTTGCCTGCATAAGAGAAGCATAGTTCGTAATTGTTGTCTGCAGATTATATGTTGGTAATCATCTCCAGAAGCTCAAACTGTCATATGCACAAGTTTAGTCAGAGGGACTAGACTCAAATAACTGGAACTTAAAGTAACAAGAGAGTCATTGTTCGAGACAGTCTTTTGATCTATTTTGCACCTTTCATATTTCTGGACAGAATTCATGTACCTTTGTTCAATTCAAGATCATGCTATTGAGAATTAGCGTGGATTTGTTTTTGGTCAAGAAAAAGCTGGGTTGTTCAAAATCAACTGAGACATACTTCCTTCCTGAATGTTATATGGTTCTTGGCTGAAACTTATCTCCTGACTAGTAAAGCCTGGAATGATGCTTGCTGAGAGGTTTAGATGAAGTCATGAAACTCCAATGCAATGTTGATCAATAACATTCTTGTATTTTTGCCACTTTAACTTGGTCATGAAATAAGGCTTCAAACACCAAAACCTTAATATGGCTTTTTATTTTGTTAAGAGTTACTCTGTCCATCCCAAAATGTATGACCTAGTATTACCTATGCGGTATTTTAAGAGTAAAACATTTAGCTCTTTATTATGTTGACTTTGGTAGAAAAGAGTTATATAGTCTCGCCATCCTGAAAAGTTAACTTTATAGAATGACGAGTAAAACGTTTAGCTCTTTATTATGTTTCATGTCCCAAACTCCCAATTTATGTGGCATACTTTCCTTTCTAGTCTGTCCCAAAAAGAATGTCATACTTCCAAAGTAATTTAACGTCAAAGTTCTTATTTTATCCTTAATGAGATGATTTGTAGCCACATAAGTGTGTATGGCTTGTTTCAGGCAATAGTAACAAAATTATGCCTCTGGTTGGGGCTTTGGTGTAAAAGCTAAAAGCCTGTTTGATACTTGCTGATCCTGCTGATGAACCTGTCTCCTTGACCTACTTTAGTAGTTACACTGTTTGAGTTTCTGGAGAAGAAGCAGCTGTTACAGACAAAAAAGGAACAGGATAGACTCTTTTCCATGATGCCAAAAGTTGTAGCTGAGGAATTAGAGCCTGAAGTTAAAACAGTTGACGCCCTAGAAGAAAATGCAGTGGAACAAGAAAGAGAAAATAGTCGTTCACCAAAGTCAACTCCTGATGGAGCTACAGACTATTCTGGTGCAGGTGAGTTCTAACATCCACTCTGCAACAGAACTTTACAATATCTAAAAACTTATTCAGTTAAACCCTCCATTTTTTTTACTTTATGGAGCTTAGCCATTTTCTAGAAGCATACAGATGTAAGCTTCTTACATCCGCATATGTCAGCCTGAAAGCTTAACAAAGTTTAGACGCAAACAAGTTATTTTTGAGATTGATACTTGAAACAAGTTAGCTTTTAAGTGACTTGATAGTGTTAAATAATTTTACGCTTTCTAGTATTAACCAAAAACAAGTTATCCCCAAGAGAGGTAGTTTCAAGTACCTTGGATCTATAATACAAGGTAACGGGGAGATTGATAAGGATGCCACGCACCGTATCGGAGCTGGTTGGATGAAGTGGAGGCTCGCTTCCGGTGTCTTGTGTGATAAAAAATATGCCGCTGAGACTTAAAGGTAAGTTATACAGGGTTGTAGTTAGACCAACTATGTTGTATGGCGCAGAGTATTGGCCGGTCAAGAACACTCATGTCCAGAAGATAAAAGCAGTTGAGATTAGGATGTTAAGATGGATGTGTGAGCATACCAGGTTGAGTAAGATTAGGAATGAAATTATTCGGGATAAGGTGAGAGTGGCTTCTGTGGAGGAAAAGATGCAGGAGGCGAGGTTGAGATGGTTTGGGCATGCTAAGAGGAGAAGTATAGCCGCCCCAGTCAGAAGGTGCGAGAGGTTAACCTCAGTGGGTATCATGAGGGGTAGAGATAGGGCTAAAAAGTCTTGGGGCGAGGTTATTACACGGGACATGGCCCAACTGGAGTTGACTGAGGAAATGGCCCTAGATAGGAGGGTGTGGAGGTCGAGGATTAGGGTAGAAGGCTAGTAGGTAGTCGAGTGCATCTCTTTGTCTTTCCAAGTTTGCTATCATTAGTTTTAGTATGATATCCTTTTATTCCTAGATTGCTATTATTACCTAGAAATTAATTGCTTTCTTGGCTTAAGTATTTTTATCTTGTTGTTATTCCTTCTTGTTGCCAATTGCCATTACTTTTGTCATTCGTTCTCCAACCGAGGGTCTATTGGAAACAGCCTCTCTGCCCTTCTAGGGTAGGGGTAAGTCTGCGTACATCTCACCCTTCCCAGACCCCACTTGTGGGAAAATACTGGGATTGTTGTTGTTGCTGTTGTTGTGATACCTGAAACAAGAAATTTAATATGAACAGATTTTAGAGAGAGAGAGAGAGTTGTTTTCAATTATTTTGACCAGGGTTGGTGGTGGGGGCAGATAAATGGAGATAATTTCAGTGGAAGGGAAGGGAAGGGAAGGGAATGAGAGGTAAGAATGGCTTGAGTGGGAAATGGAAAACCAAATTAGTTGACTGTCGAACCGGCAGGCAATTTTTGGACGGGCTGAACTTAGTGGTGACCTCCCCCCT